>NC_090871.1:63757213-63797213 GCF_036669935.1 Montipora foliosa | reverse complement strand
AAATTTAAATTCCTTATGGTGGTTTTTAAAGTTGCCTGTTAAAAACTTAAAAGACCATGTTACTTGTTATTGTTAAAAGCGGTATGCGATGCCGATGATCTGTTGGGTAATTCCGTGGACTGCTTTAAGCTTGTATGCTTGCGTGTGGTTAAATTATGACATATGGATACGGCGTACTATATATTTTTGGTACATTTTTTTGCTGCGCTGTAGTCGTCCTGACTACGACGTGAAATGACCGTATTTAAGGGTATTCCGAGAGTACGACAGCAACTGATTCAGAAGAGAAATTTTTAAATTTTGTCTCCAAACGTGACAGCCACACCGTTCATAATAGTTTTAATTCTTGAATGATTGTACCCATTTTCAATGCCAAATGAGTAATCGCGAAATAATATTCTTCTTCGTCCTTGGTTAAGCTCCAATTAATAGGGACCTCTGGATTCTAAGACGAGGACGAGAACGATTTTGACGGCCCGTACGATTAATCTTACTCTTTGTTAGCAGTGTAGGTTGCTCATTTATTCTTACTGCTAGTACCTGGCCTTTGGATGATCGAAAAATACAAAAACTGCTACCGTGTTGGTGACTTGCTTTGACTCGACGACATTCTTGCAAAACTTTGTTGTCAAGTTGAATTGTTCATATGCGTTTGCGGTTGTAGGTGAGGTTTGATGTTAGGGAGACGACGCCGACTACGAGAACGCAATAAAACAATAGGTCTAACGTGCCAAAAAAAAACTCTGCACGCTCTGCACGTGCGTTCTACACTGGAGTCCATTTCTACGCCCTCTCGCTCTGACAGCGACGTGAATTGACCATATTTGAGGTGATGCGGAGGACGTTAGCACCTGTCCATAGTTTTAGATTTTCCCTCTGAATATCCACACCTTTCTCACCTATATCATTCGTGGAATGTCGATACACTCTTCTCATGCCGAGCGAATTGAGGTGAATAGGAAATAATATTAAGTAAAGCTATGATCTTCGCAGTTATGAACGCAATTTTTACAATTACGTAGAGAAGCCTGAAAAATTCAGGATTTCAACGGGGTTTGAACCCGTGACCTCGCGATTCCGGTGCGACGCTCTAACCATCTGAGCTATGTAGCCACTGACGTTGGGAGCTGGTCATTTGTGGGTTCTACTGGTTCCTTTGAGGAATGAATCAATGATGAAATGGTATATGAATTGAATCATATATGAACTGCGTATATGAAATCAAGTAAAGCTATGATCTTCGCAGTTGTCCTTGCTTGAGATCCCATTAAATTCTGAGAATTATATAAAAAAGGCGTGGTAGCTATGACTAGTCAATCAACACGCAACAGGCAATCACAGTCTACCCGCATACAGAGCTCTGTGGTAATTTGCGCAATAAGAAATCCCCCAAAGGAAATGTGTCTGCCCTACGTTGTAAGATTTTATCTTTCTTTTTTCTTTTCTCCAGTTACTTTTCTCTCTCTGTAAATATTAGCGAGTTTATGCAAGGAAGACGACGACGAAAGCAACGAGAACGTCATCTAAAAATATTATTTCCTATTATTGTAGTAGCTTCGTTGTAGCCCCAAGTCGTTCGAAATGGAATTTGTGCACCAACATTGCAGGAATAAAATTGGCATGTATTGTGTGGTTGTTTGGGGAGAAAGCGAAAAATGTTTCATCATGTTTCCGCGTCCTCTACACAACCTGGTAGTTGGTTAATTCACGTCGTTGTCACGACGAGGGCGGCAAAGAAATGTACCAAAATGAATAATGCACGTGCAGGGCGTGCAGAGTTTTTTTTTTTACTCATTACAGCTATTGTTTTATGGCTTTTTCGTAGCCGGCATCGTCGTTCTTGCGTAATCTCCCTATTGTAACAGTGTTCCGACGTCGTCTCTCTGTTCAGTGTTGTTGGTTGTTGATTGCCATTTTGAATAATCTCTCGAGCTTGAAAGAATTCCGGTGAACAAAACAGAGCCTCAAGCGACTTCTTTTATAATAGTCGTCTTCGTATTTAAGTGCAGAGTAGACTTTATCAATCACTAGAGACTATTATTTTGGGGCTCTAATTTATTCGATCGCGAAAACTGAAGAGGCTAGAAAGGAATAGTGGATGTATTAGAATTTAAGGACAATGCCAAACAATGGAGAAGATACGCAGAAGTGTTGATTGAAGGCCAAAACATATTTTAAGCAAACAGATAAAAAATGTTCATACCCTCAGACGGCGCAATAGACGGGATGCAGTTCCATCCTGTTGAAGTCATGAGAAAGGATTTGATAGCTTCCCCAGTTGGAAGACGTTGAGTAGTGACGGGAATGGTTATGTAGAAACTGTTGATTCCTTTGGCAAACATCTGTTCAATCAGGCTGTGAGGGATATGGATAGGCGGCTGAGGGGGAGGGTTAGAGGGCTCGGCATATTGAAAGCTCTCATTGGAAAGAATACCGCCAGGTGGTTTAGGAAGATCAGGGGGAGGAGGACCAGCAGGAGGTTGAGGCCGATCAGGGGAAGGAGGTCCGCTGGTTGGTTGGGCGCGATCAGAAGGAGCAGGAAGAGCAGGAGGACTGCCAAGAGGTTGGAGACCGCTAGGATATTGAGAACTACCAGGAGTTGGCGGGCTAGCGGGACGACGAAGAGCTTCAGTAGGAAGAGGTGGGAAGAGGAGAGGAAGCCAGTAATCTAGCCGAAGTCTCGTAGATGGTTTCAGGTCGACTGTAGGATGACTACTGCTTGTAGAAGGTTGAGGATCGCTTGAAGGCACTGTGGCGTAAGTGCTAGATTCAGCAAGTCCACCAACAGGTAGGGGACTCGAAAGTAGAACGGGGATTGATGGGGAAGGTTTTGAGGGCAACGATGCGGATGTCGTGGTAAGAAGATTCCCTATTAAGAATCAAGTTCAAAAGAGAACGTCACTATATAGATGATATATTTATAGGTTTTACTGATTGCAACCTATTCTATGAGCGTGATCAATTTTTATTTAATGAGACGTCGTTGCCTTTTCTTATTCCTTTATTCATTTATTCAAATCTACCTGTGCTTTGAGCTTGGGCTGGTCCACAGATTTTAATTCCACAAAACATCACAACAAGTGATACAACTGCTGGTGCGACACAGCGTTGAATGTACGTCATTTTTTATATACACCTGTGTTGGTGTAAAATGGCGGCAAACCGTCAAAATGGATTTATTTCCAAAGTTGTGTTCTGGTACAAAGAAACAAACAAACAAACAAATTAGTACCTCCCCTAACCCTCGGTCTTGAATTCGTAGCCGAAGTTCGTATTTGAAAGATGGGACGTAATTACATCCGTGAAAGTATAAATTCTTAAAAATGAGGAACTGAAATTAAAGGGGCTATGTCACGCAAAATAATGTAATTTCATGACACCCAAAATGCACAAAAAGTAGTAGCAATAATCACTTAAAACTGTTGAACAACATATAAAAACAAATACAGCAAAGTGAAGGAGAAACGTGAATGCACACAAATAAACAAGATTGAAACAGATTGCATTTGGGTATTATTTAAGAAAGTCCGGAGTCCCGACGTTTTGCAAGTTCTTGGCAAATCGCCTGGATAAAGATCGTTTTTTGCTTGTTTGTGATGTTATGATTATTTTACCAGTGAAGGAACTGCACATTACCATTTTTGAGTTTTAAACTTGTGATAAACTAAAAGTTTCCTCAAAACACCCTGAAATAAAGTGACATATCCCCTTTAAACAATAATATTTAAGATCGAACTCTTTCACACTAATTTAAACGTTCTTCGCTTCTTGTTGTTAATATTGTTGCAATATAAGTTTGAATACTCACAGCCGAAGAATGCACTGATATTTTGCAAGATATCTCGGAAAAACAAGTTAAAATATTAATCGAGCATCCCAATATATATACCTCACTATGATGACGCTTGTTCTTTTCATTCAATAAAAGATGAAATGAATTACACTCGTTTGATAGATTTGTTGACCACAATCACCTGCTGAGACATAAGGTGAAATGATCGATTGGTTGCGCGATTGAGATTCCAACCAATTACGACCAGGAATCGATTTGGTGCACGTGATCAAAGCAGGAAAGTAATATGAAGGGTTATTAAAAATACGACTTTCGCTCTAACAGATTATGATATCGAGCTTCTAAATGGCTTATTATCCGACTTCTATTGAAACAGTTCAACTTTTTTTGTCATGCCGAGTGCATATCTGCACGCAGCTATGAAGAAAATGCAATGGCTGTTGAAAAGGCTCCATTGAAAATAATTATTAGAGGATAACTAATTTTCAACTTCCTGCTATTAATATCGTTCTAAGTTTAAGGTGATGTCGCAGCTGTTAATGCTGCAACTTTAAGCCGTTGCTAACAAGCCTGAAAAAAAAAAAAAACAAAAACAGACACACCCCAAACAAACACGAAGAAAAATCATGCAGCCTACATAATATTTCGTCTCCAGACAAAAAATTCAAACAGAACAGTTTTTATTGGAAAATTTAAAAAATACAGTACAAGAGTTGAAAACCCTGTTTGTAGGATATATCCCTTACCTTAAAAAATATGAAATACAGACTTTTTGCTTAAGTGGAAAAACATGAAAGGCCTTTCATTTCTTTTCGTCTTTGCACTCTAATTAATCAGTTCTGTACCCCTTTTTTTTGTAAAATACCCTTTGTACCCGTTTTTGTAAAATATAATTATCTCGTATAAACAACTGAAACAATACTTTTGGTTGAACCGGACGGATTCCAATCGCAAATCCTTGAGGGAAAATACTCAGTTTTAAAATTGACCACTCTACGAATACTTGCGATTTCCTTGTTGTTATTATTGCCTTTTTCAGTTTGACTTATATATCGTCAAGTTAAAACCAATCTGACTGAACTAAAACAAGGGAAAAGATGCGTACCTTGATTTCTGCTTTCGGAGTAAACTATGTGCAGGCGGGACTCAAAGCTGTTTTATGTGGTTCATCTCATGAAAAGCGCTTAAGCTTAATAAATGTAGTTTTAGTCTAAACCACGCAGAAATAATTCATTTTCAATTTGGACAAGAACGCCATACATTGCTTTGTAGTGTAAACCTTTTAACCAATATTATTGATAAATCATCTTCGAAAAATGCATGGTTACCCCCAGTTTTCTTTTTGGATTTCAATAACACTTGTTAGGATCTCCTTTTCCCGCATATACCTTTGTATTAGTAGGCACCGTCCTTAGATTACGGTCTATAATTGATACTGAAATGCTAACATGAACATATGTCGAGTATTCAAATTCACTGTTTTGAGCTCACTTGGAATTCTCATATTTACACTCTTTCAATGAATCAGACAAAAAGGAAACAACTGTTTGGAAAGCTCCGACAGGAACCCATATAGAAAAGTGAAAGATTAAATTTCAGAGGCCCAGTTTGATATGTTTATCTGGTCCTTTTGAAGTCTGTCACTCCATTTTATCATCAAAATGGCAACTGTAGAAAATGACGTTGATGGAAAAATTAATTGCGACTAAATGTAGCATATTAATATGATAGCAAAAATTCAAACTCTTGGGTAGATTTATGCTCTTTTAGTGTAATGGCGAATTTAGCTAAATAAAGCGTGGAAGGTATCTTACTTTTCAAGTTCTTCAACTTTTGAAGATAATGCGAGTAAGGAAAGACGCCTTTAAGAAAACAAAATTTATTTCGTGCGTATGTTTAAGTAACAAATGAACACTGCCAGACTGTCATCAGCTAAAAAAACTTGAGACAAAATGAGACCGGTGTTTTAGCTCAACTGCTGCAATTCACCACATTACTTCAGTGGTAAGTAGTTGAAGTACTTGTTTTTTATTTGTTGCTGTTGTTGTTGTCAGATATCCGATGATACTCTGTGAGTGATCAAACCTCAATCACCAAGCCCATGTCGAAAAAAAACTTATAAGCTCAGATCTTTTGTGTGTTTTTTTCTTTAGAGATCTTTTAATTTAGAATGCCTTCCTGGACCTTTTTGAAGTGGCTGTAGGGCTGAAACATCTGCTCATCAAAGGGTCACTCCTCTGCTTTTGGCAATACATCATGCACTACGATAGCGTCTGGTGTAACCCTAAGAAAAGACCAAGGCAAAAAACTACCCCTCTAGCTCCGTTCCTGAACAACCTCATTCACTCTCGAATATTTAGCTAACCGGAAGATAAACATTGAGCAGGGGCGAAAGGATTAGCTTTACGTGATTGTAGCTGATATTTTTGCCTCATTAGCACCATTAAGGCTATCATCAACTTTTCGGATCATTTAGCCAAGAATACATTACCGAAAATTGAAAATGCATTGCGTAAAGGCTCAATCACTTACACTAGAGAGTTTTCGTTGACAAGTCCTTTTGTCAAGGAAAACGTGCCGACTATACACACTAGCAAGTTCTCCTTGACAAGTTTTTCCTTGTCAAGTGTGCTTGTTCAAAAACTAGCATGCTCGTTTTTGAACAAGGACACTTGACAAGGAAAAACTTGTCATATTTTTCCATTTACACTGCCAAGGAAAGCTTGCTAGCTCATAACTAAATCGTTATCAAAGCGAAAAGACTTAAAATTGGAGATTTATTAAGTATTTTTAACAAGTTCTTTTATTTTTTGAAGTCAACTCGTAAGTATAGTTTACGTTATAGAAAGTGCGGCGTACGGGGTTTTATGCACGAGTTGTTTGTGTCAAAAACCCGAACGAGCGAGGAACGAGCGAGTGAGGGTTTTTGACACAAACAACGAGTGAATAAAACCCCGTACAAAGCACTTTCTATGTCGCGAACTGTTTATTACACATAACATGAGAATTTTCATTAAAATAGTTTTCTGAACGTGAATTAGAAAGAAAAACTCACTAACAATAGAACCAAATGCAAATTTAATTTAATTCAATAAAAAGTACGATTTGCACGAGATGCACGAGTGATTGGCATGGAAACGCCTTTACGTTATCGTTGATTGGTTATACTTCCACACGTGAAATAGCTGTACGCCATTTTGATTGGCTGTATAGGCCTTTTTCACATGTGAAAATGAAGCGTATAGATTTGTACAAATGAGCTTTATGGAATAAAATTCTCATGCTATGTGTAATAAATAGCATAATGTCTGAACTGAACTCGTATGTTAACGAAACAAAATGTAACGATGACACCAGCGAAGTAATTTCTGCCAAAATTCAATATTGAATTTTATGATTGAAATCATAATTTAAGCGAACACTAAATTTTCGTAACCTCCAAATTTATCATAATTGAACTCTTAATTTAAGCGGACTCTAAATTTTCATAAAAATTCTTAATGCAGCCACGGTAACAATTCTGGCCCATTCTTTTTTTATTTTATATTTATTTTTTCTCGCAATTTTCCGAAGATTACTTGTAGTTGTAGTTCACTGCAACTGGACAATTTCTGTTACATTGTAACTGTTTGTGCATCCTACGGATACGCCCTTACAGGCGTCTTGTTAACTATCAAAAACTGATAAATTCTTGGGTGGCAATGGTGTTAATAATCCCATACATTGTCGTTAAATTTCGAAGTTTCAAGGCATCGTTGCTCTGAAGCTATCTGGTAAATCGTGTTCGGTTAAATTCCCAGAGATAGTTCATTTATGCAATGCACTTCCAAGTTTCAGTACTTTATTCTCGGCTGACTGATTCGAAAAGAAAGCCTTGGGCTAATAATGCAAAGAGTGTCAACAAAGATACCTTTGTAGTGAAACAACTGCTGGTGCGACACAGCGTTGAATGTACGTCATTTTTTATATACACCTGTGTTCGTGTAAAATGGCGGCAAACCGTCAAAATGGATTGAAATATTTCCAAAGTTGTGTTCTGGTACAAACAAACAAACAAACAAATTAGTACCTCCCCTAACTCTCGCTCTTGAATTCGTAGCCGACGTTCGTATTTGAAAGATGGGACGTAATTACATCCGTGAAAGTATAAAGTCTTAAAAATGAGGAACTGAAATTAAAGGGGCTATGTCACGCAAAATAATGGAATTTCATGACACCCAAAATGCACAAAAAGTAGGATGACACATTGCAATAATCACTTTAAATTGTTGAACAGTACATAAAAACAAATACAGTAAAGTGGAAGAGAAACGTGAATGCTCACAAATGAACAAGATTGAAACGGATTGCATTTGGGTATTATTTAAAAAAGTCCGGAGTCCCGACGTTTTGCACGTTCTTGGCAAATCGCCTGGATAAAGATCGTTTTTGCTCAGAATCATCTTGTTTGTGATGTTATGATTAATTTACCAGTGAAGGAACTGCACATTGCCATTTTTGAGTTTTAAACTGTTGATAAACTAAAAGTTTCCTCTAAACACCCTGAAATAACGTGACATATCCCCTTTAAACAATAATATTTAAGATCGAACTCTTTCACACTAATTTAAGCGTTCTTCGCTTTTTGCTGTTAATATTGTTGAAATATAAGTTTAAATACTCACAGCTGAAGGATGCAGTGATATTTTGCAAGATATCTCGGAAAAACAGGTTAAAATATTAATCGAGCATCCCAATATATATACCTCACTATGATGACGCTTTGTTCTTTTCATTCAATAAAAGATTAAATGAATTACACTCGTTTGATAGATTTGTTGACCACAATCACCTGCTCATACATACGGTGAAATGATCGATTGGTTGTGTGTTTGAGATTCCAACCAATTACGACCAGGAATCGATTTGGTGCACGTGATCAAAGCAGGAAAGCAATATGAAGGGTTATTAAAAATACGACTTTCGCTCTAACAGATTATGACATCGATCGAGCTTCTAAATGGCTTATTATCCGACTTCTATTGAAACAGTTCAACTTTTTTTGTCATGCTGATTGCATATCTGTACGCAGCTATGAAGAAAATGCAATGGCTGTTGAAAAGGCTCCATTGAAAATAATAATTAGAGGGTAACTAATTTTCAACTTCCTGCTATTAATATCGTTCTAAATGAAAGTGATGTTGCAGCTGTTAATGCTGCAACTTTAAGCCGTTGCTAACAAGCCTGAAAAAAAAAAAAAAAAAAAAAGAAAACAGGAACAGGAACAGACACACCCCAAACAAACACGAAGAAAAATCATTCAGCCTACATAATATTTCGTCTCCAAGAGTTAAAAACCCGGGCCTGTTTGTAGGATATATCCCTTACCTTAAAAAAATATGAAATACAGACTTTTTGCTTAAGTGGAAAAGCATTTTGTCCTTTCACCTTAAAGGCCTTTCATTTCTTTTCGTCTGTGCACTCTAATTAATCACTTCTGTACCCCTTTTTTTTGTAAAATACCCGTTGTACCCGTAAAATATAATTATCTCGTATGAACAACTGAAAGAACACTTTTGGTTGAACCGGACGGATTCCAATCGTAAATCCTTGAGGGAAAATACTCAGTTTTGAAATTGTCCACTCTATGAATACTTGCGATTTCCTTGTTTGTATTATTGCCTTTTTCAGTTTGATTTATATATCGTCAAGTTAAAACCAATCTGACTGAACTAAAAAAAGGGAAATGATGCGTACCTTGATTTCTGCTTTCGGAGTAAACTATCTGCAGGCGGGACTCAAAGCTGTTTGATGTGGTTCATCTTGTGAAAAGCGCTTAAGTTTAATAAATGTAGTTTTAGTCTAAACCACGCAGAAATAATTCATTTTCAATTTGGACAAGAACGCCATACATTGCTTTGTAGTGTAAATCTTTTTACAAATATTATTGATAAATCATCTTGGAAAAATGCATGCATGGTTACCCCCAGTTTTCTTTTTGGATTTCAATAACACTTGTTAGGATCTCCTTTTCCCGCATATTTAGTAAACCACGCAATAATACCTTTGTATTTGTAGGCACCGTCCTTAGATTACGGTCTATAATTGATATTGAAATGCTAACATGAACATATGTCGAGTATTCAAATTCACTGTTTTGAGCTCACTTGGAATTCTCATATTTACACTCTTTCAATGAATCAGACAAAAAGGAAACAACTGTTTGGAAAGCTCCGACAGGAACCCATATAGAAAAGTGAAAGATTAAATTTCAGAGGCCCAGTTTGATATGTTTTGAAGTCTGTCACTCCATTTTATCATCAAAATGGCAACTGTAGAAAATGACGTTGATGGAAAAATTAATTGCTATTAAATGTACCATATTAATATGATAGCAAAAATTCAAACTCTTGGGTAGATTTATGCCCTTTTAGTGTAATGGCGAATTTAGCTAAATAAAGCGTGGAAGGTATCTTACTTTTCAAGTTCTTCAACTTTTGAAGGTAATACGAGTAAGGAAAGACGCCTTTAAAAAAAAAAATAATAATTTCGTGCGTATGTTTAATTAACAAACGAACACTGCCAGACTGTCATCAGCTAAAAAAACTTGAGACAAAATGAGACCGGTGTTTTAGCTTAACTGCTGCAATTCACCACATCACTTCAATGGTAAGTAGTTGAAGTACTTGTTTTTATTTGTTGCTGTTGTTGTTGTCAGATATCCGATGATACTCTGCGAGTGATCAAACCTCAATCACCAAGCCCATGTCGAAAAAAAACTTATAAGCTCAGATCTTTTGTGTGTTTTTTTCTTTAGAGATCTTTTAATTTAGAATGCCTTCCTGGACCTTTTTGAAGTGGCTGTAGGGCTGAAACATCTGCTCATCAAAGGGTCACTCCTCTGCTTTTGGCAATATATCATGCACTACGATAGCGTCTGGTGTAACCCTAAGAAAAAACCGAGGCAAAAAACTACCCCTCTAGCTCCGTTCCTGAACAACCTCATTCACTCTCGAATATTTAGCTAACCGGAAGATAAACATTGAGCAGGGGCGAAAGGATTAGCTTTACGTGATTGTAGCTGATATTTTTGCCTCATTAGCACCATTAAGGCTATCATCAACTTTTCGGATCATTTAGCCAAGAATACATTACCGAAAATTGAAAATGCATTGCGTAAAGGCTCAATCACTTACACTAGAGAGTTTTCGTTGACAAGTCCTTTTGTCAAGGAAAACGTGCCGACTATACACACTAGCAAGTTCTCCTTGACAAGTTTTTCCTTGTCAAGTGTGCTTGTTCAAAAACTAGCATGCTCGTTTTTGAACAAGGACACTTGACAAGGAAAAACTTGTCATATTTTTCCATTTACACTGCCAAGGAAAGCTTGCTAGCTCATAACTAAATCGTTATCAAAGCGAAAAGACTTAAAATTGGAGATTTATTAAGTATTTTTAACAAGTTCTTTTATTTTTTGAAGTCAACTCGTAAGTATAGTTTACGTTATAGAAAGTGCGGCGTACGGGGTTTTATGCACGAGTTGTTTGTGTCAAAAACCCGAACGAGCGAGGAACGAGCGAGTGAGGGTTTTTGACACAAACAACGAGTGAATAAAACCCCGTACAAAGCACTTTCTATGTCGCGAACTGTTTATTACACATAACATGAGAATTTTCATTAAAATAGTTTTCTGAACGTGAATTAGAAAGAAAAACTCACTAACAATAGAACCAAATGCAAATTTAATTTAATTCAATAAAAAAGTACGATTTGCACGAGATGCACGAGTGATTGGCATGGAAACGCCTTTACGTTATCGTTGATTGGTTATACTTCCACACGTGAAATAGCTGTACGCCATTTTGATTGGCTGTATAGGCCTTTTTCACATGTGAAAATGAAGCGTATAGATTTGTACAAATGAGCTTTATGGAATAAAATTCTCATGCTATGTGTAATAAATAGCATAATGTCTGAACTGAACTCGTATGTTAACGAAACAAAATGTAACGATGACACCAGCGAAGTAATTTCTGCCAAAATTCAATATTGAATTTTATGATTGAAATCATAATTTAAGCGAACACTAAATTTTCGTAACCTCCAAATTTATCATAATTGAACTCTTAATTTAAGCGGACTCTAAATTTTCATAAAAATTCTTAATGCAGCCACGGTAACAATTCTGGCCCATTCTTTTTTTATTTTATATTTATTTTTTCTCGCAATTTTCCGAAGATTACTTGTAGTTGTAGTTCACTGCAACTGGACAATTTCTGTTACATTGTAACTGTTTGTGCATCCTACGGATACGCCCTTACAGGCGTCTTGTTAACTATCAAAAACTGATAAATTCTTGGGTGGCAATGGTGTTAATAATCCCATACATTGTCGTTAAATTTCGAAGTTTCAAGGCATCGTTGCTCTGAAGCTATCTGGTAAATCGTGTTCGGTTAAATTCCCAGAGATAGTTCATTTATGCAATGCACTTCCAAGTTTCAGTACTTTATTCTCGGCTGACTGATTCGAAAAGAAAGCCTTGGGCTAATAATGCAAAGAGTGTCAACAAAGATACCTTTGTAGTGAAACAACTGCTGGTGCGACACAGCGTTGAATGTACGTCATTTTTTATATACACCTGTGTTCGTGTAAAATGGCGGCAAACCGTCAAAATGGATTGAAATATTTCCAAAGTTGTGTTCTGGTACAAACAAACAAACAAACAAATTAGTACCTCCCCTAACTCTCGCTCTTGAATTCGTAGCCGACGTTCGTATTTGAAAGATGGGACGTAATTACATCCGTGAAAGTATAAAGTCTTAAAAATGAGGAACTGAAATTAAAGGGGCTATGTCACGCAAAATAATGGAATTTCATGACACCCAAAATGCACAAAAAGTAGGATGACACATTGCAATAATCACTTTAAATTGTTGAACAGTACATAAAAACAAATACAGTAAAGTGGAAGAGAAACGTGAATGCTCACAAATGAACAAGATTGAAACGGATTGCATTTGGGTATTATTTAAAAAAGTCCGGAGTCCCGACGTTTTGCACGTTCTTGGCAAATCGCCTGGATAAAGATCGTTTTTGCTCAGAATCATCTTGTTTGTGATGTTATGATTAATTTACCAGTGAAGGAACTGCACATTGCCATTTTTGAGTTTTAAACTGTTGATAAACTAAAAGTTTCCTCTAAACACCCTGAAATAACGTGACATATCCCCTTTAAACAATAATATTTAAGATCGAACTCTTTCACACTAATTTAAGCGTTCTTCGCTTTTTGCTGTTAATATTGTTGAAATATAAGTTTAAATACTCACAGCTGAAGGATGCAGTGATATTTTGCAAGATATCTCGGAAAAACAGGTTAAAATATTAATCGAGCATCCCAATATATATACCTCACTATGATGACGCTTTGTTCTTTTCATTCAATAAAAGATTAAATGAATTACACTCGTTTGATAGATTTGTTGACCACAATCACCTGCTCATACATACGGTGAAATGATCGATTGGTTGTGTGTTTGAGATTCCAACCAATTACGACCAGGAATCGATTTGGTGCACGTGATCAAAGCAGGAAAGCAATATGAAGGGTTATTAAAAATACGACTTTCGCTCTAACAGATTATGACATCGATCGAGCTTCTAAATGGCTTATTATCCGACTTCTATTGAAACAGTTCAACTTTTTTTGTCATGCTGATTGCATATCTGTACGCAGCTATGAAGAAAATGCAATGGCTGTTGAAAAGGCTCCATTGAAAATAATAATTAGAGGGTAACTAATTTTCAACTTCCTGCTATTAATATCGTTCTAAATGAAAGTGATGTTGCAGCTGTTAATGCTGCAACTTTAAGCCGTTGCTAACAAGCCTGAAAAAAAAAAAAAAAAAAAAATAAAACAGGAACAGGAACAGACACACCCCAAACAAACACGAAGAAAAATCATTCAGCCTACATAATATTTCGTCTCCAAGAGTTAAAAACCCAGGCCTGTTTGTAGGATATATCCCTTACCTTAAAAAAATATGAAATACAGACTTTTTGCTTAAGTGGAAAAGCATTTTGTCCTTTCACCTTAAAGGCCTTTCATTTCTTTTCGTCTGTGCACTCTAATTAATCACTTCTGTACCCCTTTTTTTTGTAAAATACCCGTTGTACCCGTAAAATATAATTATCTCGTATGAACAACTGAAAGAACACTTTTGGTTGAACCGGACGGATTCCAATCGTAAATCCTTGAGGGAAAATACTCAGTTTTGAAATTGTCCACTCTATGAATACTTGCGATTTCCTTGTTTGTATTATTGCCTTTTTCAGTTTGATTTATATATCGTCAAGTTAAAACCAATCTGACTGAACTAAAAAAGGGAAATGATGCGTACCTTGATTTCTGCTTTCGGAGTAAACTATCTGCAGGCGGGACTCAAAGCTGTTTGATGTGGTTCATCTTGTGAAAAGCGCTTAAGTTTAATAAATGTAGTTTTAGTCTAAACCACGCAGAAATAATTCATTTTCAATTTGGACAAGAACGCCATACATTGCTTTGTAGTGTAAATCTTTTTACAAATATTATTGATAAATCATCTTGGAAAAATGCATGCATGGTTACCCCCAGTTTTCTTTTTGGATTTCAATAACACTTGTTAGGATCTCCTTTTCCCGCATATTTAGTAAACCACGCAATAATACCTTTGTATTTGTAGGCACCGTCCTTAGATTACGGTCTATAATTGATATTGAAATGCTAACATGAACATATGTCGAGTATTCAAATTCACTGTTTTGAGCTCACTTGGAATTCTCATATTTACACTCTTTCAATGAATCAGACAAAAAGGAAACAACTGTTTGGAAAGCTCCGACAGGAACCCATATAGAAAAGTGAAAGATTAAATTTCAGAGGCCCAGTTTGATATGTTTTGAAGTCTGTCACTCCATTTTATCATCAAAATGGCAACTGTAGAAAATGACGTTGATGGAAAAATTAATTGCTACTAAATGTACCATATTAATATGATAGCAAAAATTCAAACTCTTGGGTAGATTTATGCCCTTTTAGTGTAATGGCGAATTTAGCTAAATAAAGCGTGGAAGGTATCTTACTTTTCAAGTTCTTCAACTTTTGAAGGTAATACGAGTAAGGAAAGACGCCTTTAAAAAAAAAAAATTAATTTCGTGCGTATGTTTAATTAACAAACGAACACTGCCAGACTGTCATCAGCTAAAAAAACTTGAGACAAAATGAGACCGGTGTTTTAGCTTAACTGCTGCAATTCACCACATCACTTCAATGGTAAGTAGTTGAAGTACTTGTTTTTATTTGTTGCTGTTGTTGTTGTCAGATATCCGATGATACTCTGCGAGTGATCAAACCTCAATCACCAAGCCCATGTCGAAAAAAAACTTATAAGCTCAGATCTTTTGTGTGTTTTTTTCTTTAGAGATCTTTTAATTTAGAATGCCTTCCTGGACCTTTTTGAAGTGGCTGTAGGGCTGAAACATCTGCTCATCAAAGGGTCACTCCTCTGCTTTTGGCAATATATCATGCACTACGATAGCGTCTGGTGTAACCCTAAGAAAAAACCGAGGCAAAAAACTACCCCTCTAGCTCCGTTCCTGAACAACCTCATTCACTCTCGAATATTTAGCTAACCGGAAGATAAACATTGAGCAGGGGCGAAAGGATTAGCTTTACGTGATTGTAGCTGATATTTTTGCCTCATTAGCACCATTAAGGCTATCATCAACTTTTCGGATCATTTAGCCAAGAATACATTACCGAAAATTGAAAATGCATTGCGTAAAGGCTCAATCACTTACACTAGAGAGTTTTCGTTGACAAGTCCTTTTGTCAAGGAAAACGTGCCGACTATACACACTAGCAAGTTCTCCTTGACAAGTTTTTCCTTGTCAAGTGTGCTTGTTCAAAAACTAGCATGCTCGTTTTTGAACAAGGACACTTGACAAGGAAAAACTTGTCATATTTTTCCATTTACACTGCCAAGGAAAGCTTGCTAGCTCATAACTAAATCGTTATCAAAGCGAAAAGACTTAAAATTGGAGATTTATTAAGTATTTTTAACAAGTTCTTTTATTTTTTGAAGTCAACTCGTAAGTATAGTTTACGTTATAGAAAGTGCGGCGTACGGGGTTTTATGCACGAGTTGTTTGTGTCAAAAACCCGAACGAGCGAGGAACGAGCGAGTGAGGGTTTTTGACACAAACAACGAGTGAATAAAACCCCGTACAAAGCACTTTCTATGTCGCGAACTGTTTATTACACATAACATGAGAATTTTCATTAAAATAGTTTTCTGAACGTGAATTAGAAAGAAAAACTCACTAACAATAGAACCAAATGCAAATTTAATTTAATTCAATAAAAAAGTACGATTTGCACGAGATGCACGAGTGATTGGCATGGAAACGCCTTTACGTTATCGTTGATTGGTTATACTTCCACACGTGAAATAGCTGTACGCCATTTTGATTGGCTGTATAGGCCTTTTTCACATGTGAAAATGAAGCGTATAGATTTGTACAAATGAGCTTTATGGAATAAAATTCTCATGCTATGTGTAATAAATAGCATAATGTCTGAACTGAACTCGTATGTTAACGAAACAAAATGTAACGATGACACCAGCGAAGTAATTTCTGCCAAAATTCAATATTGAATTTTATGATTGAAATCATAATTTAAGCGAACACTAAATTTTCGTAACCTCCAAATTTATCATAATTGAACTCTTAATTTAAGCGGACTCTAAATTTTCATAAAAATTCTTAATGCAGCCACGGTAACAATTCTGGCCCATTCTTTTTTTATTTTATATTTATTTTTTCTCGCAATTTTCCGAAGATTACTTGTAGTTGTAGTTCACTGCAACTGGACAATTTCTGTTACATTGTAACTGTTTGTGCATCCTACGGATACGCCCTTACAGGCGTCTTGTTAACTATCAAAAACTGATAAATTCTTGGGTGGCAATGGTGTTAATAATCCCATACATTGTCGTTAAATTTCGAAGTTTCAAGGCATCGTTGCTCTGAAGCTATCTGGTAAATCGTGTTCGGTTAAATTCCCAGAGATAGTTCATTTATGCAATGCACTTCCAAGTTTCAGTACTTTATTCTCGGCTGACTGATTCGAAAAGAAAGCCTTGGGCTAATAATGCAAAGAGTGTCAACAAAGATACCTTTGTAGTGAAACAACTGCTGGTGCGACACAGCGTTGAATGTACGTCATTTTTTATATACACCTGTGTTCGTGTAAAATGGCGGCAAACCGTCAAAATGGATTGAAATATTTCCAAAGTTGTGTTCTGGTACAAACAAACAAACAAACAAATTAGTACCTCCCCTAACTCTCGCTCTTGAATTCGTAGCCGACGTTCGTATTTGAAAGATGGGACGTAATTACATCCGTGAAAGTATAAAGTCTTAAAAATGAGGAACTGAAATTAAAGGGGCTATGTCACGCAAAATAATGGAATTTCATGACACCCAAAATGCACAAAAAGTAGGATGACACATTGCAATAATCACTTTAAATTGTTGAACAGTACATAAAAACAAATACAGTAAAGTGGAAGAGAAACGTGAATGCTCACAAATGAACAAGATTGAAACGGATTGCATTTGGGTATTATTTAAAAAAGTCCGGAGTCCCGACGTTTTGCACGTTCTTGGCAAATCGCCTGGATAAAGATCGTTTTTGCTCAGAATCATCTTGTTTGTGATGTTATGATTAATTTACCAGTGAAGGAACTGCACATTGCCATTTTTGAGTTTTAAACTGTTGATAAACTAAAAGTTTCCTCTAAACACCCTGAAATAACGTGACATATCCCCTTTAAACAATAATATTTAAGATCGAACTCTTTCACACTAATTTAAGCGTTCTTCGCTTTTTGCTGTTAATATTGTTGAAATATAAGTTTAAATACTCACAGCTGAAGGATGCAGTGATATTTTGCAAGATATCTCGGAAAAACAGGTTAAAATATTAATCGAGCATCCCAATATATATACCTCACTATGATGACGCTTTGTTCTTTTCATTCAATAAAAGATTAAATGAATTACACTCGTTTGATAGATTTGTTGACCACAATCACCTGCTCATACATACGGTGAAATGATCGATTGGTTGTGTGTTTGAGATTCCAACCAATTACGACCAGGAATCGATTTGGTGCACGTGATCAAAGCAGGAAAGCAATATGAAGGGTTATTAAAAATACGACTTTCGCTCTAACAGATTATGACATCGATCGAGCTTCTAAATGGCTTATTATCCGACTTCTATTGAAACAGTTCAACTTTTTTTGTCATGCTGATTGCATATCTGTACGCAGCTATGAAGAAAATGCAATGGCTGTTGAAAAGGCTCCATTGAAAATAATAATTAGAGGGTAACTAATTTTCAACTTCCTGCTATTAATATCGTTCTAAATGAAAGTGATGTTGCAGCTGTTAATGCTGCAACTTTAAGCCGTTGCTAACAAGCCTGAAAAAAAAAAAAAAAAAAAAGAAAACAGGAACAGGAACAGACACACCCCAAACAAACACGAAGAAAAATCATTCAGCCTACATAATATTTCGTCTCCAAGAGTTAAAAACCCAGGCCTGTTTGTAGGATATATCCCTTACCTTAAAAAAATATGAAATACAGACTTTTTGCTTAAGTGGAAAAGCATTTTGTCCTTTCACCTTAAAGGCCTTTCATTTCTTTTCGTCTGTGCACTCTAATTAATCACTTCTGTACCCCTTTTTTTTGTAAAATACCCGTTGTACCCGTAAAATATAATTATCTCGTATGAACAACTGAAAGAACACTTTTGGTTGAACCGGACGGATTCCAATCGTAAATCCTTGAGGGAAAATACTCAGTTTTGAAATTGTCCACTCTATGAATACTTGCGATTTCCTTGTTTGTATTATTGCCTTTTTCAGTTTGATTTATATATCGTCAAGTTAAAACCAATCTGACTGAACTAAAAAAAGGGAAATGATGCGTACCTTGATTTCTGCTTTCGGAGTAAACTATCTGCAGGCGGGACTCAAAGCTGTTTGATGTGGTTCATCTTGTGAAAAGCGCTTAAGTTTAATAAATGTAGTTTTAGTCTAAACCACGCAGAAATAATTCATTTTCAATTTGGACAAGAACGCCATACATTGCTTTGTAGTGTAAATCTTTTTACAAATATTATTGATAAATCATCTTGGAAAAATGCATGCATGGTTACCCCCAGTTTTCTTTTTGGATTTCAATAACACTTGTTAGGATCTCCTTTTCCCGCATATTTAGTAAACCACGCAATAATACCTTTGTATTTGTAGGCACCGTCCTTAGATTACGGTCTATAATTGATATTGAAATGCTAACATGAACATATGTCGAGTATTCAAATTCACTGTTTTGAGCTCACTTGGAATTCTCATATTTACACTCTTTCAATGAATCAGACAAAAAGGAAACAACTGTTTGGAAAGCTCCGACAGGAACCCATATAGAAAAGTGAAAGATTAAATTTCAGAGGCCCAGTTTGATATGTTTTGAAGTCTGTCACTCCATTTTATCATCAAAATGGCAACTGTAGAAAATGACGTTGATGGAAAAATTAATTGCTACTAAATGTACCATATTAATATGATAGCAAAAATTCAAACTCTTGGGTAGATTTATGCCCTTTTAGTGTAATGGCGAATTTAGCTAAATAAAGCGTGGAAGGTATCTTACTTTTCAAGTTCTTCAACTTTTGAAGGTAATACGAGTAAGGAAAGACGCCTTTAAAAAAAAAAAAATTAATTTCGTGCGTATGTTTAATTAACAAACGAACACTGCCAGACTGTCATCAGCTAAAAAAACTTGAGACAAAATGAGACCGGTGTTTTAGCTTAACTGCTGCAATTCACCACATCACTTCAATGGTAAGTAGTTGAAGTACTTGTTTTTATTTGTTGCTGTTGTTGTTGTCAGATATCCGATGATACTCTGCGAGTGATCAAACCTCAATCACCAAGCCCATGTCGAAAAAAAACTTATAAGCTCAGATCTTTTGTGTGTTTTTTTCTTTAGAGATCTTTTAATTTAGAATGCCTTCCTGGACCTTTTTGAAGTGGCTGTAGGGCTGAAACATCTGCTCATCAAAGGGTCACTCCTCTGCTTTTGGCAATATATCATGCACTACGATAGCGTCTGGTGTAACCCTAAGAAAAAACCGAGGCAAAAAACTACCCCTCTAGCTCCGTTCCTGAACAACCTCATTCACTCTCGAATATTTAGCTAACCGGAAGATAAACATTGAGCAGGGGCGAAAGGATTAGCTTTACGTGATTGTAGCTGATATTTTTGCCTCATTAGCACCATTAAGGCTATCATCAACTTTTCGGATCATTTAGCCAAGAATACATTACCGAAAATTGAAAATGCATTGCGTAAAGGCTCAATCACTTACACTAGAGAGTTTTCGTTGACAAGTCCTTTTGTCAAGGAAAACGTGCCGACTATACACACTAGCAAGTTCTCCTTGACAAGTTTTTCCTTGTCAAGTGTGCTTGTTCAAAAACTAGCATGCTCGTTTTTGAACAAGGACACTTGACAAGGAAAAACTTGTCATATTTTTCCATTTACACTGCCAAGGAAAGCTTGCTAGCTCATAACTAAATCGTTATCAAAGCGAAAAGACTTAAAATTGGAGATTTATTAAGTATTTTTAACAAGTTCTTTTATTTTTTGAAGTCAACTCGTAAGTATAGTTTACGTTATAGAAAGTGCGGCGTACGGGGTTTTATGCACGAGTTGTTTGTGTCAAAAACCCGAACGAGCGAGGAACGAGCGAGTGAGGGTTTTTGACACAAACAACGAGTGAATAAAACCCCGTACAAAGCACTTTCTATGTCGCGAACTGTTTATTACACATAACATGAGAATTTTCATTAAAATAGTTTTCTGAACGTGAATTAGAAAGAAAAACTCACTAACAATAGAACCAAATGCAAATTTAATTTAATTCAATAAAAAAGTACGATTTGCACGAGATGCACGAGTGATTGGCATGGAAACGCCTTTACGTTATCGTTGATTGGTTATACTTCCACACGTGAAATAGCTGTACGCCATTTTGATTGGCTGTATAGGCCTTTTTCACATGTGAAAATGAAGCGTATAGATTTGTACAAATGAGCTTTATGGAATAAAATTCTCATGCTATGTGTAATAAATAGCATAATGTCTGAACTGAACTCGTATGTTAACGAAACAAAATGTAACGATGACACCAGCGAAGTAATTTCTGCCAAAATTCAATATTGAATTTTATGATTGAAATCATAATTTAAGCGAACACTAAATTTTCGTAACCTCCAAATTTATCATAATTGAACTCTTAATTTAAGCGGACTCTAAATTTTCATAAAAATTCTTAATGCAGCCACGGTAACAATTCTGGCCCATTCTTTTTTATTTTATATTTATTTTTTCTCGCAATTTTCCGAAGATTACTTGTAGTTGTAGTTCACTGCAACTGGACAATTTCTGTTACATTGTAACTGTTTGTGCATCCTACGGATACGCCCTTACAGGCGTCTTGTTAACTATCAAAAACTGATAAATTCTTGGGTGGCAATGGTGTTAATAATCCCATACATTGTCGTTAAATTTCGAAGTTTCAAGGCATCGTTGCTCTGAAGCTATCTGGTAAATCGTGTTCGGTTAAATTCCCAGAGATAGTTCATTTATGCAATGCACTTCCAAGTTTCAGTACTTTATTCTCGGCTGACTGATTCGAAAATAAAGCCTTGGGCTAATAATGCAAAGAGTGTCAACAAAGATACCTTTGTAGTGAAACAACTGCTGGTGCGACACAGCGTTGAATGTACGTCATTTTTTATATACACCTGTGTTCGTGTAAAATGGCGGCAAACCGTCAAAATGGATTGAAATATTTCCAAAGTTGTGTTCTGGTACAAACAAACAAACAAACAAATTAGTACCTCCCCTAACTCTCGCTCTTGAATTCGTAGCCGACGTTCGTATTTGAAAGATGGGACGTAATTACATCCGTGAAAGTATAAAGTCTTAAAAATGAGGAACTGAAATTAAAGGGGCTATGTCACGCAAAATAATGGAATTTCATGACACCCAAAATGCACAAAAAGTAGGATGACACATTGCAATAATCACTTTAAATTGTTGAACAGTACATAAAAACAAATACAGTAAAGTGGAAGAGAAACGTGAATGCTCACAAATGAACAAGATTGAAACGGATTGCATTTGGGTATTATTTAAAAAAGTCCGGAGTCCCGACGTTTTGCACGTTCTTGGCAAATCGCCTGGATAAAGATCGTTTTTGCTCAGAATCATCTTGTTTGTGATGTTATGATTAATTTACCAGTGAAGGAACTGCACATTGCCATTTTTGAGTTTTAAACTGTTGATAAACTAAAAGTTTCCTCTAAACACCCTGAAATAACGTGACATATCCCCTTTAAACAATAATATTTAAGATCGAACTCTTTCACACTAATTTAAGCGTTCTTCGCTTTTTGCTGTTAATATTGTTGAAATATAAGTTTAAATACTCACAGCTGAAGGATGCAGTGATATTTTGCAAGATATCTCGGAAAAACAGGTTAAAATATTAATCGAGCATCCCAATATATATACCTCACTATGATGACGCTTTGTTCTTTTCATTCAATAAAAGATTAAATGAATTACACTCGTTTGATAGATTTGTTGACCACAATCACCTGCTCATACATACGGTGAAATGATCGATTGGTTGTGTGTTTGAGATTCCAACCAATTACGACCAGGAATCGATTTGGTGCACGTGATCAAAGCAGGAAAGCAATATGAAGGGTTATTAAAAATACGACTTTCGCTCTAACAGATTATGACATCGATCGAGCTTCTAAATGGCTTATTATCCGACTTCTATTGAAACAGTTCAACTTTTTTTGTCATGCTGATTGCATATCTGTACGCAGCTATGAAGAAAATGCAATGGCTGTTGAAAAGGCTCCATTGAAAATAATAATTAGAGGGTAACTAATTTTCAACTTCCTGCTATTAATATCGTTCTAAATGAAAGTGATGTTGCAGCTGTTAATGCTGCAACTTTAAGCCGTTGCTAACAAGCCTTAAAAAAAAAAAAAAAAAAAAGAAAACAGGAACAGGAACAGACACACCCCAAACAAACACGAAGAAAAATCATTCAGCCTACATAATATTTCGTCTCCAAGAGTTAAAAACCCAGGCCTGTTTGTAGGATATATCCCTTACCTTAAAAAAATATGAAATACAGACTTTTTGCTTAAGTGGAAAAGCATTTTGTCCTTTCACCTTAAAGGCCTTTCATTTCTTTTCGTCTGTGCACTCTAATTAATCACTTCTGTACCCCTTTTTTTTGTAAAATACCCGTTGTACCCGTAAAATATAATTATCTCGTATGAACAACTGAAAGAACACTTTTGGTTGAACCGGACGGATTCCAATCGTAAATCCTTGAGGGAAAATACTCAGTTTTGAAATTGTCCACTCTATGAATACTTGCGATTTCCTTGTTTGTATTATTGCCTTTTTCAGTTTGATTTATATATCGTCAAGTTAAAACCAATCTGACTGAACTAAAAAAAGGGAAATGATGCGTACCTTGATTTCTGCTTTCGGAGTAAACTATCTGCAGGCGGGACTCAAAGCTGTTTGATGTGGTTCATCTTGTGAAAAGCGCTTAAGTTTAATAAATGTAGTTTTAGTCTAAACCACGCAGAAATAATTCATTTTCAATTTGGACAAGAACGCCATACATTGCTTTGTAGTGTAAATCTTTTTACAAATATTATTGATAAATCATCTTGGAAAAATGCATGCATGGTTACCCCCAGTTTTCTTTTTGGATTTCAATAACACTTGTTAGGATCTCCTTTTCCCGCATATTTAGTAAACCACGCAATAATACCTTTGTATTTGTAGGCACCGTCCTTAGATTACGGTCTATAATTGATATTGAAATGCTAACATGAACATATGTCGAGTATTCAAATTCACTGTTTTGAGCTCACTTGGAATTCTCATATTTACACTCTTTCAATGAATCAGACAAAAAGGAAACAACTGTTTGGAAAGCTCCGACAGGAACCCATATAGAAAAGTGAAAGATTAAATTTCAGAGGCCCAGTTTGATATGTTTTGAAGTCTGTCACTCCATTTTATCATCAAAATGGCAACTGTAGAAAATGACGTTGATGGAAAAATTAATTGCTACTAAATGTACCATATTAATATGATAGCAAAAATTCAAACTCTTGGGTAGATTTATGCCCTTTTAGTGTAATGGCGAATTTAGCTAAATAAAGCGTGGAAGGTATCTTACTTTTCAAGTTCTTCAACTTTTGAAGGTAATACGAGTAAGGAAAGACGCCTTTAAAAAAAAAAAAATTAATTTCGTGCGTATGTTTAATTAACAAACGAACACTGCCAGACTGTCATCAGCTAAAAAAACTTGAGACAAAATGAGACCGGTGTTTTAGCTTAACTGCTGCAATTCACCACATCACTTCAATGGTAAGTAGTTGAAGTACTTGTTTTTATTTGTTGCTGTTGTTGTTGTCAGATATCCGATGATACTCTGCGAGTGATCAAACCTCAATCACCAAGCCCATGTCGAAAAAAAACTTATAAGCTCAGATCTTTTGTGTGTTTTTTTCTTTAGAGATCTTTTAATTTAGAATGCCTTCCTGGACCTTTTTGAAGTGGCTGTAGGGCTGAAACATCTGCTCATCAAAGGGTCACTCCTCTGCTTTTGGCAATATATCATGCACTACGATAGCGTCTGGTGTAACCCTAAGAAAAAACCGAGGCAAAAAACTACCCCTCTAGCTCCGTTCCTGAACAACCTCATTCACTCTCGAATATTTAGCTAACCGGAAGATAAACATTGAGCAGGGGCGAAAGGATTAGCTTTACGTGATTGTAGCTGATATTTTTGCCTCATTAGCACCATTAAGGCTATCATCAACTTTTCGGATCATTTAGCCAAGAATACATTACCGAAAATTGAAAATGCATTGCGTAAAGGCTCAATCACTTACACTAGAGAGTTTTCGTTGACAAGTCCTTTTGTCAAGGAAAACGTGCCGACTATACACACTAGCAAGTTCTCCTTGACAAGTTTTTCCTTGTCAAGTGTGCTTGTTCAAAAACTAGCATGCTCGTTTTTGAACAAGGACACTTGACAAGGAAAAACTTGTCATATTTTTCCATTTACACTGCCAAGGAAAACTTGCTAGCTCATAACTAAATCGTTATCAAAGCGAAAAGACTTAAAATTGGAGATTTATTAAGTATTTTTAACAAGTTCTTTTATTTTTTGAAGTCAACTCGTAAGTATAGTTTACGTTATAGAAAGTGCGGCGTACGGGGTTTTATGCACGAGTTTTTTGTGTCAAAAACCCGAACGAGCGAGGAACGAAGGAGTGAGGGTTTTTGACACAAACAACGAGTGAATAAAACCCCGTACAAAGCACTTTCTATGTCGCGAACTGTTTATTACACATAACATGAGAATTTTCATTAAAATAGTTTTCTGAACGCGAATTAGAAAGAAAAACTTACTAACAATAGAACCAAATGCAAATTTAATTTAATTCAATAACAAAGTACGATTTGCACGAGATGCACGAGTGATTGGCATGGAAACGCCTTTACGTTATCGTTGATTGGTTATACTTCCACACGTGAAATAGCTGTACGCCATTCTGATTGGCTGTATAGGCCTTTTTCACATGTGAAAATGAAGCGTATAGATTTGTACATATGAGCTTTATGGAATAAAATTCTCATGTTATGTGTAATAAATAGCATGAAGTCTGAACTGAACTCGTATGTTAATGAAACAAAATGTAACGATGACACCAGCGAAGTAATTTCTGCCAAAATTCAATATTGAATTTTATGATTGAAATCATAATTTAAGCGAAAACTAAATTTTCGTAACCTCCAAATTTATCATAATTGAACTCTTAATTTAAGCGAACTCTAAATTTTCATAAAAATTCTTAATGCAGCCACGGTAACAATTCTGGCCCATTCTTTTTTTATTTTATATTTATTTTTTCTCGCAATTTTCCGAAGATTACTTGTAGTTGTAGTTCACTGCAACTGGACAATTTCTGTTACATTGTAACTGTTTGTGCATCCTACGGATACGCCCTTACAGGCGTCTTGTTAACCATCAAAAACTGATAAATTCTTGGGTGGCAATGGTGTTAATGATCCCATACATTGTCGTTAAATTTCCAAGTTTCAAAGCATCGTTGCTCTGAAGCTATCTGGTAAACAAAGATACCGCTGTAGTGAAGAATTACAATGACGTAAAGCTAATCTTTTCGCCGTTTGGTCACTGATTGGCCAATCATTCGCCCCTGCTCAATGTTTATCTTCGGTTAGCTATTTATTCAGATAATTGTCGAGAGCGAAACAGAGGTTGTTCAAGAACGGAGCTAGAGAGGTAGGTTTTTGCTTTGGTTGTTTTCTTAGGGTTATACCAACAAAGATACCTCTGTAGTGAAGAATTACAATGACGTAAAGCTAATCTTTTCGCCGTTTGGTCACTGATTGGCCAATCATTCGCCCCTGCTCAATGTTTATCTTCGGTTAGCTATTTATTCAGATAATTGTCGAGAGCGAAACAGCGGTTGTTCAGGAACGGAGCTAGAGAGGTAGGTTTTTGCTTTGGTTGTTTTCTTAGGGTTATACCAACAAAGATACCTCTGTAGTGAAGAATTACAATGACGTAAAGCTAATCTTTTCGCCGTTTGGTCACTGATTGGCCAATCATTCGCCCCTGCTCAATGTTTATCTTCGGTTAGCTATTTATTCAGATAATTGTCGAGAGCGAAACAGAGGTTGTTCAGGAACGGAGCTAGAGAGGTAAGTTTTTGGCTTTGGTTGTTTTCTTAGGGTTATACCTGCGAGGGAGACCAGGTTATACCAGACGCTATCGTAATGCATGACACATTGCCAAAAGCAGAGCAGTGAATCCTTGTCCAGACGTTTCAGCCTTGCCACTTCAAAAAGGCATAGGAACGTTACGGCAAATTGCTCCAACAGAAGCTGATTAGGTTCAAATTACTTTTACCACCTAAATTAAAAGACCACTAAAGATAAAGCACCAAAATACGTGAGGTTCCAAGGGTTCCCTAGGCTTGGGGATTTAGGTTGATCACTCACAGGCTTACCATTGAAGTAATGTGGCGATTAGCAGCAATTAATCCAAAACACTGGTCTCCATAGAGGGCATTTTTTGTTTCAATTGTTTTGGTGATGACCCTGTGTTCATTTGTTACATAAACATGCATAGGAATTTAATCACGTGAGATACCCCTGCAGGGCAGACCACGTCAAAAAATGAGAAAAGTTTGTTTCCCTCGTATCCTCAAATTGTAACGTTTGTTGTCAGTGGAGTCTCGTACTCATGAGCTCCTGCCATGGTCATTGTCCCTTTTTAAGTTCTCTTCGTTTGTTTCCCGAAATCGGAGGTACACGAAATAATTTCCACTGTCGGTCGCCTGCTATCGCTAAAGGTTAAGACGAAATCCGATAGAAAATCGAGCAATTTCAGTTATTAGTAGCCAAAAATCTGGTACCAGAATAGTTTTAAGGATTTTACGGTTCTTTTTACATTTCCTCAAAGCTAAAGATATAAATATTTGCCTGAAATAACACCTAAAACAATTTCCCATGGGAACGTGAAAAATTAAATTTCAACGTTCAGAGAAATTGTGCAAACACAGGTAAAACTTCATCGTCAGTTTCTTACGAAGTTCAAAAGTTGTTTTTGACGTTTGTTGTTGCTAGAAATGATCTTTTTTTCAGAAGATATTTAAAACAGTCGTGCAGAAGTTTGCAATACGATGTTCATAATCTTGGTACTAGGTTTTTGTCCACTTGTTACTCGAACTTCTGGTGGATTCCGTCTTAAGTGTTGCTTTCTATTTAGCCGTTAGTACTTGCTGCAGCTTTCGTATTGTCATTGTAATCAGTTCCATGAAAGGTATTCGGTGTTTTGTGGGCGTTTTACCTGTCAAAAAACGTGTCAAAAATACCATAGTACTAAAATAGAGTCTTCATAGTAACTCACTAGGAAATATTTCAATTTTTCAAAATTAGAAATTCAAACTATTTTCGTTAACTCGCTAAATTAATTGCGACGAAAACAAACAGGATTGTCTTCAGTGACACGGACGTGGCGCTTTCCGATTACGGCACAGATATCCTAACCCTTGCTACTGGAATATTTCGTTTATAATTGAAGAAAATGCTTTGTTTTGCTTGAGGCTGAAACAAAAAGGTACAAATTCCAATTCAATGGAGATTTCGTATTTCCGCAATTCACTTCTTTCATTTGATATGTTACCCAGAAACTTAAAAAAAATTGTCGGGCTTTTTCTTGATTAGATCGCATTCAGAAGTGACAGAGTGCTATAGAAAGTGCTAGCTAAAACTCTGAGCAACCCTGCGGAAGAGGCTCTCATGGAATTGTAAATTCCCCCACACGGGTTTGTTGGAAATAGGTTTAACTGTCCAAATTTGATTGCAATCAAACGAAGCGTCTTTGAGTTGTAATTAATGTTTCGCAAAAAAAAAAAAAAACGCCTCAAGGAAAGCCTTTTTTCTTTTCGCCCCAACACCTTTCCCTATAATTGGTCAATCAGAGTACGCCACCTTTTTTCCGGTCACAGCTGACTAATATTATTCGAGTTTTTGACGCATGTTTTCGAAGCTGATCGGCCTTCATGCTAAACAAAAAAAGGCCGCGCACATCGATCTCATATCCTCAAAAAAGTGGAAGCGGACCGACGAAATTGCTTTCAACAAAAGCACAATGTGGGGTGTGCGTAAAAACCATCGCAAACAAATGGCTACGGCGGTATCAGAATGAATGCGGGCTGGTTATGTGAATCGTTAATATAGTATCTTCAGCTTCATGTTGTAAGAAGACTGTTGGAAATGCCCTTGGTAGTATTACTTTATCGCTACAAATGTGTTTGTTCTCGTTCACTGGCAGTGCACTGATAGATCCTGATTTAGTACCTCTTAATTGAATTCCCCTGATTTGTCTTCAGATACTAAGAGGAGTCTGAAGGCCGGTTCCGATCATATGTTTCCTTGATCCTCCCGCTATCTTATTTATTTTTCTCTTTTTCCTACTGCTAGCGCCAGACCTCGTATATTCACGTGGCTTGTGGGAAGTCAACGCTTTATACTTTCTTAAAATACGATTTAATGCCACAAAAAATAAAATATGATGCTTTTATAGACAAATTCCTCAGTTTGCGAGGGAAGACAACCATTTGATGCATCCCGCGAAAAGCGCAATCAAAATAAACTTCTACTTCCAGCGATAACGTATTTTACCAATACCTCTGGAAATATTTGATCTCTTTACATACCGATCGACAGGTGTGGCCTAAATCTTTACTTAATTAAAATCCAAAAAAAAAAAAAAAGGCGGAAAATTTTATCCTTTGAATTAAAGTTCTTCTTTATACTACCCTACTTGTCTTTTCCTTAACAAATGCGTATATCAACTGTAAACAAACAAAATTATTCCAACAGGGTCTCCAAAGTATTCGTCTGTATGTCAGATCAAACTGTACACTAACTTACAATTGGTCTGAACTGTGAAAATGAAAAAAGAGGTTTGAGCTGACACAACACCCGTATTATCAATAACAACTACACCCTCGGACAAATTTGTTGAAACACTTTGCAATACCTTGCCCGGACTCCCACAGTGTTGTTTTGCAATGGGCTCAAAAACTCGCTTGCAAACAACATCGTGAGGAAAGATTGAGCCGCGAAAGTTTCAGATCTGTATGTTAGTGTACTGTTCCAAGGAATTTTGTCACAGACTCTATAGTTTTTATTTACAGTCGTTGCCTGTTGCTGGCTTTGATCAGTGCATCCCACGTGAACGCGTAATTGCCGTCTTGTTGTTGTTTTTTTTAACGGCGTCCGGCTCTCTTTACTCATATTACCTTCAGAACTTAAAGAATTTGAAATTTCTTAGATACCTGCCACACTTTCCACACTAAATTTGGAAAATTCCAATAAAAGGGAAGGAATTTACTCAATTTACCGAATTTGCTCTCATATTAATAATTATGCACCATTTACATTTTGCTGACGGAAGACGAAGGAAAGAATGTACCACACGGCTCAATTAATTTTTCCATCAACTTCATCTTCATCACTTTTTTTTCTACCCGTTCCATTTTGATGCGAAAAATAAATTCAATTTACTATTTCCGATTTAAAATGAAATGAGATCTTTCTGATCTTAAAAGCTATTGACCAGTTAAACATATCAAACTGTGCCTTTGAATTTAATCTTTCACATTTCTATGTGCTTTCCTGGTGGAGTTTTGCAAACAGTTGTTTCCTTTGGTCTAATTCGTTGAAAGTGGGTAAGTTCACGTGAAAGGGTGCGGTAAATATCAGATTTCCAAGGGAGCTTAAAACAGTGAATTGAATACTCCACACATGTTTATGTTAGTTAATATCAATTAGTTAATATAGCGTCAGTAAACTAATTAAAATTTAAAGACACTGTTCAGGGGAGATGTTCATAATCCTACAACTACAAATTGAACCACATCAAACAGCTTTGGGTCTTGCAGATTATTTACTCCGAAGGCTGAAATCGAGGTACGCATTATTTCTCTTTTTTGGTTGTGTCAGATCGGTTTTAACTCGACGATAAGTCAAATTGAAAAAGGTAGTAATAAAAACAGGGGAAATCGCAAGTATTCATAGAGGGGACAATTTTAAAGGTGTTTCTCCTCTAGGTTTTACGATTGAAGTCCGTCCGGTTCAACTAAAAGGGTTGTTTGTCCATACAAGAGAATTTTCATTTCCAAAAACTAAAAGGCTACTGAAGTGATTAATTGAAGTGCAATGACGGAAAGAATGAAAGAACTTCGACAGGCTACTTCGAATTCAAGGTGAATTAACAAAATGTTTTTCCACTTAAGCAAAAATATTTTTTTGAGGTAAGGAATATATCCTACAAACTGGGTTCCAAACTGTTGTGCATGTGTTTGAATTTTTTTCTGGAGACGAAATACTATGCAGGCTGAATGTTTTTCTTCGTGTTTGGTGTGGGTCTGTTTCTTGTTCCTGTTATTTTTTGTTTTTGTTTATGTTTTCAGGCTTTTTAGCAACGGCTTAAGTTGCAGCACTTATAACTGCGACAACCCTTGTACTTAGAACGATATTAACTGCAGGAAAATTGAAAATTGGTTACCCTCTGATATATATTTTGAATGGAGACTTTTCAACAGCCATTGCATTTCTCACGGCTGTGTATAAATACACAATCAGCGTGACAAAAATTAAAAATAGGACTCTTTCAATTTAATAGAAGTCAAATAATACGCCTCTTAGAAGCTCGATGTCATGAGCAACCATTTCATCGAATGTCACCGTCATTTCACAGTATGTCCTTCTGGAACTTAGTGCTTGCGCAATATGGAATGACCAGGTGGTGTTCATTCCCCATTTTTATGCTAAAACAATTATGTGGTCAGGAAACCTTGCAAAAGAGTGTAATTCATTTCATCTTTTATTGAATGAAAAGAACAGCATGTCATCTTGGTGTGGTGTATACACCGAATGCATAAATGGCTGCCAAAAAAATATTCTTTTGTTTATGTGCTAACTAGACTCACTAGCCTCGCTCTCAAGCAACATTTCTTTTGTATTTTGTACATGCAAACGAGGCTAGTGAGTCTAGTTAGCACATTTATGCATTCAGTCTATTATTTTACTCTGTTTCTCCGAGATATCTCGCAAAATATCTATCCTTCAGCTGTGATGTATTCGAACTTGAATACTTCACAGGGAATTGAAGGTTGCTACCTTGAATAAGTGTGGAAAAATTGGATCTTCAATAATTGCTTTCTCACTTGAGACTCTACACTTTCAGGGATTTAACGTCGGCTACGAATTTAAGAGCGAGGGATACTTCTTTATTTGTACCAAGACACGACTTTGGAGATAAATCCATGTTGATAATTTGCCGCAACTGTACACGAACACAGGTTCATACAAAATGATGCACATACATTGCTGTGTCGCCCCAGCAGTTGTATCACTTGTTGCGACGTTTTGTGGAATTAAAAATTGTGGACCAGCCCAAGCTCAAAGCACAGGTAAATTTTAATAAACGAATTAAAAAATAAGAAGAGGCACCTTTTCATTGAATAAAAATTGATCACGCGGCCCATAGAAGAGGTTGTAAATAGTAAAAAAACTATTATCAACTATGGTGACGTTTTCTTTTTAACTTTTTTTAACATTACAACTTGATTATAGCAAATGTTATTGCCACGACATCTGCATCGTTTCCTTCAAAACCTTCGAATTCCCCATCAATCCCCGATCTACTTTCGAGTCCTCTACCCGCTGGTGGACTACCTGATGAACCCAGCAACTCAATGTCTTCCAGCAATCCTCAACCTCATAGGGGCAGTTCTCATCCTACAGTCAACCTGAAACCAACTACAAGTCTTCGACCAGCTGACTTGCTTCCTCTCCTCCTCTTACCGCTTCCTACTGAAGGTCTTCGACGTCCTACTGGCTCGCCTCCTCCTGGTAGTTCTAAACCTCTTGACAGTCCTCGACCTCCTGCTGGTCCTTCTCCTTCTGATTTCTCCCAAACACCTAGCGGTCCTCGTTCCCCTAATCGCCCACAGCCTTCTGCTGGTTCTCCTCCCTCTGATCTTCCTCAACCACCGGCGAGTATTCTTCCTAATGGCGGCCCTCAGTCTCCCGAGCCTTCTAACCTTCCTCGTCCGCCGCCTAACCCTATCCCTCACAGCCTGATTGAAAAGATTCTAGGGGAAAATATTACCAATTTCTTCATAACCATTCCCGTCACCACTCAACGTCTTCCAAGTGGGAAGGCTATAAGATCCTTTCTCGTGAATTCAACAGGATGGAACTGCACACCGTCTATTGCGCCGTTTGAGGGTATGAACATTTTTTGTCTGTTTCCTTTAAATATTATTTTCCTTTTATCTTTTTTAGCTTGCTTCTGTCCTCGAATAAATTAGAACCAAAAAAAAGAAAAATAGTCTGTAGTGATTACCTAAGTCTACTCTTCTCTTAAACACACCAAAGACGCACTCTTGTAAAAAGAGTCTGGTCAGATTCTCTTAAGCACGAATGATTATTCAGAAGATGGCTATCAACAAACCGCAACACAGAGGTGGAACACCTAAACGATGTTTTCAGGGAGAAAGAAGTGACTGTGATTTCAAAAGGAACGACAAATCAAAACATACTATTTCCTTTGGGGGCTTTCTTATTGCATAAATTATCACATTGCTCTGCATGATTGTGTGCACTGTTTGCTGACAAGCCATCTGCGTGTGCTTAAGGTACCACGCCTTTCATAGCTGCGCATCCTCGAGTTTTATAGGAACCTTAAGCAAGGAGGACGACGACAGCTACGACAACGTTGTCTAGGAATATTATTTAACAATTATTCGCCGAAGCCGAAGTGATGATCGGTGAATATTCACCGATAATCACTGAGCCTGAGGCGAATAATTGTTTTAGTATAAATACACAGGTGATAATTTCAAAAAAGAGGGGCAAAAAAACACATTTCAACGCGAAATCATATTCACTTACAGTGGCAAAACGACTACTGGCAGCCATTTTGTCCGTCGAGGTGATTATCGGCTGATAATACGAGATAGCGAGCCAGTGAGAGCGCGCGATATTGTATAATCACCTGTGTATTTATACTAATTCCTGATATTGTAATGATTTCCCATTTTCCTCAATTCGGGAAGTGTGTATCAACATTCCAGGAACAAAATAGGTGAAAATTTAAAGGTGCTCACGTCCACCGCATCACCTCAAATTTGGTCAATTCACGTCGTTAGGGACTTTAAGATCTACTACGGCGACGACGAAGAAAACGTCTCTTCAAAATGTAATTTTGCAATCTTAAGTTTTTCGTTTACTTCGTAAAATGTGGGCGAATTATCCTGAAATTGAATTTACACCAGCTCTTTCAGAGTAAAAGTGAAAGATTCGCATTTATTTTTTTTCTGAAGCATTTTCTGAAGCTTTCTTAGCGGGCCGGAATCCTAAATCCTTGAATCTGATTGGCTGGTCGCGCGCTCGTAGCCGGTCCAGCTTTTTACGATACGGACCACGGTCAGTACCACGGTCCGATAATCTGTTCCGTGCTGAAACTGTTGTGGCTAATTGAAAATGTTTTTACTACGGTGCGACGAAACATTGGATTTTACGTCTTAAAATGCAAGTTTTCGCTTACTAACCGTTGCAAAGAGAAGGAAAAACATCAGCAATGAAATGAAAGGCCTGGTTATTCTTCAAAAAGGTTAGTATTCACATGATTTTGCTTACAATACTTTGCTGGTTTGCTGTTTTCGAGTTGCATGGTGGTTTTCTTGCCTGTTGAGCGCCGTCGAACTTTTTGAACTCGGCTTTTCGCTTGACATCCGTTATTTTCTTTGAAGTGCTTCATTTAAGAATATACGGATTCCTAGCTAAAATAGGCAAACAAACACGTCGCGACGCCTTGATCTTTCCTGTTATTGTTTTTCGCGAACTGTTTTAACCCGCCGTTTAACTAAAACGACTGACTGCAGAGAAGTCCTTTGAGCTCAGTTTTTCGGTTGACATCCGTTTTTTTCTTTAAAGTTCTATTTTATAATCTCGTTCTATTTTGCTTTATCAAAGAATATACGGATTTGTCGCTGAAATAGTCAAACAAATCGCAACGCTGTGAACTAATGCACATGTCAACAAGTTTTGCTAGTGTAGTTTTCTGAGTTTTGCACTGATTTCTGAAGGACTTGACGGAGAACAAAGATGAATCCTTGAAATAATAAGATATGAAGGCAGAAACAGATTTTTGTGTATTTTTCACTAAATTTATTCCTGCTGTTTTAAGAACTTTGGTTTCATTTTCAACAACACAAAGCATTTTAATACGTAGAAAATTATTCGCCTGTTTGTACGAATTTTTCAAACATCATTGTTTAGTTTGTTTAGCTCATTTCTCTGTGCTTGCCATGAAATATAACTGTTCGTTTTGTTTTTATATTTATTGCACCAAGAGATATTTGAAGTTCTGTTTTATCGTTAATCTATTATTTTTCTTTCAGCTTTGCGATTGGAGCGCGTTTTTCAGTTAGAAGTTAATTTCAACTGTGACAGTGCACCTTGATTTCTGACAAAAAAAGGCAGAAAAAATACGTTATTCACCGGCTGGGAGGTCCGTATATGGAAAAACTGTGCCCTCGGCCTTGAGTACGTCACTCGGCCTGCGGCCTTGGGCCGTACTCAAGACCTCGGGCACAGTTTTTCCCTATACGGACCTCCCATCCGGTGAATAACATATATTTATTTTCTTGTGGTGATGTCTTTGCCGTGGCCGTCTTAATTTCTTAAACTACCTAGGAAGTTTAAGATCTACGACGCGACGCCAACAAAAACGTCACAAATTTTGCATATTTAATGAGCAAAAACAATAGCTTTGCATGCCCTGCACGTGCATTTTTCATTTTTGTACGGCAAATCTTCGACGTGAAATGACCAAGTTTTACGGAGAACGTCAAAACAAGGCAGCGAACGAGGCCATCTCGTTCATGTCGTGCAATGCTGGCGAAGTATCCTAATAATAATTGGGAACGAGCGGTTTCAGAGTCAAAATAGAGAATTGTAGATTCAGATTTGTGCGCTCGCGTTGCCGCCAAAACCTCAAATTTGGTGATTTCACGTCGTTGTTGTGCAGAATACCGGCTAGAATATGTGCTAAAATGCGTGCCCCATGTACAGCACGATTACCTTTCCTCATTTAACAAATGATATTGTTGTTTCGTGACATTCTCGTTGACGGCCGCGTCGTAGATCGTAAAGTCCCTTATGCAAGGACGACGACGATGGATATGAGAACACCACAAACGAATAGGATTAATAGGCCTTATCACGGTTTTCGACGCCATCTTGACGGGTAGGCAAAGCGGTCACAAATTACAGTGTTTGTATGTGAATCCGACAGCAAATAACTTCTTCCAAAAGTGAATTTTACACAATTTGTGAATCAAAACGTTATTGTACTAGGCAGAAGATTGTATTCACCAAGTTTGAAGGATGTAGCTTTCCTATAATTTCCATACATTCGTCTTTAAAGTTTTTTTCCCGCGAACTGCGTCTAGACGTTTCTCTACCCAGCCAAATTTACAGACAAATGTGTGGAAATTCAAAAAATTAACTGAGCGTCCGTTCTAGCCAAGCTACATCCTTCAAACTTGGTGAATACAATCTTCTACCCAGTATTTTAACTTTGCGATTCCGAATTTGTGAAAAATTCAATTTTGGAAGAAGTTATTTGCTATCGGATTTCCATACAAACACTGTAATGTAATTTCTGACCGCTTTGCCAAGATGGCGTCGAAAACCGTGATAAGGCCTATTACACTTGCGTTTTACATTTTGATACATTTATTTGCCGTTCACATCTTGACAACGACGTGAAATGATTAAGTTTGAGGTCATGTGAAGGACAAAAGCACCTGGCGATGACTTCAATTTTCTCTCTAAATTTTATGCTTGGATTTTATTTCACCAATTTTATGCTCGGAATGTGTACTCACACTTTCCAAGCCGAGCGACTTGAAGTAATCGCGAAATTATTACAGTAACAGAAAATAATATTTAATATATCGTCACGGTAGCCGGCGTCCTTGCTTAAAGTCCTTGTTGTCAGAGCGAGAATGGTACAGAAATGTACACAAGTGTAAAACTTACCTGCAGGGCGTGCAGAGCTTTTGTTTTTGCTCATTAAGGCCGGGACACACGAGGCGATAAGTCGCTGCGACAGTCGCGGGGACAAGTTGCCGCAACAATTCGCCTCGAGTGACACGGTTAATTTTGTGAAAATCATTATCACTGAGGCAGAATTTTGTCGCTGCGATCAGTTGCACGAATTCAAACCAGTTTGATTGCAGCGACAAAATTAGCGAAAGCAGCGTTGTCGCACCGTATGTACATTTCCGTCAACAAGTCGCTGGGACAAAATGTAAATGAACCAATGAGAGCGCGTCATATGGTCCGCCACATTGAATTAGAAAACTAGTTCACATCCCCCCCCCCCCCCTCCCTCACACGAGATCACTGCGTGTGCACCGAACAGGCGTCCTGTCGCAGAGACTTGTTTTGCAAGTAGTACACACGGAGCGACTTGTCTCCTAGTGTGTCTCGGCCTTTAGACCTATTGTTTCATCACGTTCTCGTAGCCAGCGTCGTCCCCTTAACATCAAACTTCACCTAGAACCCCAAACGCTGATAAACAACTTGACAACAATAGGGAATATTTCTGTTTAAAAATAATTTTTATGGTCTTTGAAATTTCCAGGCACTGGGGAAATTTTTTTTTTTGTTTGGACAGCCAATGAGGTTCCGCTTACTACATTAATAGGGAGCTTTAGCTGGCAAATACAACGAAGAAGCCGACGAGAACGTTATCTAAGAGATCCCAATTGTGTAACAATTTCGAGATTACTCTTTTGGCATTGAAAGGCCATTCCAGAATTAAAACTGTTATGAACGGTGTGGTTGTAAGCCCCTTAATAACAGTAGATGGCGTCAACGATATCTTTGCTTAATTCTCGTTTAATATGCTACTTTCTGTCATCACAAAGAACCTTTATATTACAAAAGTGGAGAGCTCTACCGGTGTAACGGCTAACGACCGAAACTAGACGCTTTCTAAACAGAAATCCCTCCCTTGTTTAACAGACTGGGTTAAACAAATCCGTGATTTTCTACAAGAGCATTCTTGGTGGAGAAAGAACTTGAAGAGATACAGTTGCAGAAATAGGTGTGGTGTGGACGAGAGAAACGCTTTGAATAATCCAAAGGGAGTTTCAGAACCATTACGATGTTTCTGTGATAAGTTTTGTGACGAATATGGCGACTGCTGCTTTGATTTCAACAAATTGTGAGTAAATTATTATAAGGGAATGGCTATTAACGTATATAACCTATTTAGTCTAGTAACCTATACAATCTATATTATCTCTATAGCCTATAAACATACATATATTTTAAGATACCGTATATAAGCTATATAATCTATATATTCTATATAACCTATTTATTAAATTCTAAACCTCGGATAATGCAATTCTCGTGCTCTGATTGGTTCACTCAATCTCGGTTATCAGCTCATATATATACCTTAATTTGACCTTATATGGTAAATAATTGCGCTTGGCGTTGCTAAATTGATTTTTTTTTTAAGCCAGATAGCCAGAAATTTTGGATCAATTCCGAAGCTTAGAAGTACGGGGAAAGGTTAGAAATGTTTTTGTGATGAGCCTGCGTGTGTCTGACCACTAGGTATTACACAACATCGCATCTTCATCAAGTTTTTTCGATTTCGCTAGGATTTTCTTCTTGTCTTCGCTCGTATTTTGTACTTCCAAATTTTTGGAGTTTAAGAAATTTAATTAAACAATTATTCCATTTGATTTTTTGATTTGATTTGATTTGTTCCTCCAATCCCTAAATAATACATAATTGAGTGGATATAGGTTTAAAAAAAAAAAAAAGAAGCATAAATAAATAAATAAACAATACAAATAGCAACAACTTAAATTATTTGACATGGTATAATGGAAGGAGAGGAGAGGGGCACATCTAGATAAACTAATGTTGTGCCCCTTTAAGTTACAGAAGGATATGAGATTTGTATTAAAAACAGAGAAAAAAGTCAAGTTTCATTAGTATTGAGCAAGGTACAAGCGCAAAAGTGCTTTTCTAAATAATTTTTTAGATGGTTTGTCCCTAATGAAATCCGGGATATTATTCCAAAAGAAACACCCAATAATGCTGGGGCAAAATCTCCTAAGGTTAGTTCGAAATGAGGGTATGAAGATTTGATTGGATGATGGACTGCGGGTATTGTAATTATGTAGCTCAGATACCAATGAAACAGGTATATTAAGAAACTTTTCATGGTGAAAATAATCATAAAAGGGCATACATGTATTCAGTTTAACAATATCAGGAAACTTCAAAAGGTGTAAGGATAAGTAATGTGGAGTTATTGGTTCCATTAAAGGGACATCATTTATAACACTAACAGCTTTGTTTTGTAATTTTACGATTTGAGACACTGGAGCATTATAATTATTACACCATAGTGTACAAGCATAGGTAAGGTAAGGGTATATAAGGGAGTAATACAGACTAACAAGAGCTGTTTTTGATACATGACGCTTCAATTTAACCATTATAGCTCATTATATTAACATTTTTGCTGATTTTGTCACATATGTAATCAATGTGGTCATGCCAAGTAAGGTGACAATCAATATACACACCAAAATATTTTACAGAAGAGGACTTCTCTAAATAAACGTTTGCTACAGTTAACGGTGGATATAGATTGTAACTTTCCTTTTGACGAGGCATACAAATAATATACTTTGTTTTTGTCAAATTTAAGGTCAACTTATTAATACATAACCATACATAAATAGCTGGCAAGTGATTGTTAATTTCACACAATAAACTGTCAAGATCACTTCCAGAAGCAGTTAAAGATGTATCATCTGCGTGTAATCTAGTAGAAAAAAAATGTTGAGGTCTTTGGAAGGTCATAAATAAAAATAGTAAACAGCAAAGGTCCTAGAATCGATCCTTGAGGTACACCAGTAGAAATAAGACATGAATCAGAAGCAACTCCATTTACATACACCTGCTGTTTCCTGTTACTTAAGTAAGATTGAATCCAATTATATTCACTTTGTTGTAGGCCATAAAACTTAAGTTTATTTAATAATATTTGATGGTTCACTGTGTTAAAAGTCCAGGAATAAAGAAACCACATCGATCAAGAGAGGAGATTATTTCTTCAATAAGATCAATTAGGCAGTCAGAAGTTGTAAGGCCTGGTCTGAATCCATATTGCTTTGGGGAAATCATTTTGTTGTTCATAAAGTAGAACATTAGCTGATTAAAAATTCATTTCTCAAATATTTTACTTATGGAAGATAGAACTGAGATAGGTCGATAATTATTACACACGAAACGAGAGCCTTGTTTAAAAATTGGAACAACTTTTGCAAGTTTCATACTAT
>NC_090871.1:63744713-63747213 GCF_036669935.1 Montipora foliosa | reverse complement strand
GATAGAGAACCGACAGAAACTCCTTAAATTTGTGTGACGCAGCACAGAAAACTGCCCATCTATCGGGATGATGAACCAAAGATCGGTTTTAAAACGTAGGTAAATAATTATATTCTTGGGGATTAAATTCCACGACTTACAAACTGAAAATAGATAGTGCGTCTTCGTTAATTTACAACTAATTTCCCTGGATTTTGGTTCACGCAAAGAGAAGGGTGGAGGGGTAGGGGAAAGGGATGAGGCGTTGGCCCAAGGGGTAGAGTCCATGCCTTTCAATAATTCAATGTGACCCGAGTTGGCTTTTCGAACTCAAAATTATGGTTAATAATAATTTTGGTTCTCGACTCTGCTCCTAGAAGTTTCCCTCCGGGTATTCCGGTTTCTCGCTCTCTCTCTCCCAAAACTATCACTGGATTGGATGTGCTAGACAAGGTTGAAACTTTAATATAAGTGGTTAATATCGTTATCGTTATCATTTACAGGTGCAGAAAACGAGTCAACTCTCGAGGAAACCAACTAAGCCAACATGAAACCTGTCGCCCTGTCGTAAACCAAGAAGGTCCAGAGTATGTTGGTTTTGCAGTCCGAAGCACATGCCCGAGGGACTGGAAAGATGAGATTGTGCGCAATAAATGTCAAATTGAAGATCAAAGAGATTTGTTTAATGACTGGCCCGTGTTTGATCCCGACGGGCGCATTACTTACAGAAATGTTTTTTGTGCAAGGTGCAATGGCGCAGTGAATACAATCTACTGGAGAGTTGAGGCGGAGTGTAGTGAATGGTTTAACACAACTTCTTTCAATCTCAGTGATTTGATGCGCTTCGCGCATGCCAACTGTTCAGTAAAAATCAGAGAATCTTGGGTTCAATACTTGAAGCAGTGCATCCCTCGTTTTCAAGACTGTTCGGGGATTGGTCGGGAGAAAAATGGATCGTTTTGCCAATCACAGTGCCTGGGGTATGCTTTTCCTGTTTGTTTGGACAGCTCAGAAAGAAAGATAAAAAGATTTCGAAATCTGCAATGCGCATTGTGTAACGGATTTAAGCCCAGCTATTTGAAGATCGATTGTACTTTTGGAGGTTTTCCTGTTTCACCGCCTCTGACTATCCTGTTTGATTTTACTTCCTCCTTCGAGAACAGGGTTACAGTTACAGACAAAAAAATGAATCTGGAGCGAAATATAAACCACGTTTGGCATTGTGATTCCGACGAGGTGTACGACCCATACGCTGGAAAATGTAAAAGCATTGTCAGTTTACACCGATCACAAATTGCCACGCAGGTTTCCCAGAATGAACAAACAGTACCGATTGATTTCGTGTCAACCACGCACGTTTTCCAGAATGAACAAGCGGCACCCGCTGATTTTATGTCAAACGAAACGAGATTGTTGATGAATTGGAACTGCACTTTCGTGGCTTTCAACCACAGCGATTACGAACAACTACCTAATGGTACGGTCTACATTAAACCTCACCGCAAGATTTACGGGAAAACAAGGTATATAATTCGCAGGAATATTTTGCTGCTTTGCGTCAACTTTTCAAGAAATGCGACAAAGGTGGCCGAACAGCGAAGAACAGGCTACCTCACTAAAACAAGTCCAACATCTCTCCAAATAATGACTTTCGCTGGCTGCATTACGTCAGTGGTGTCCCTCCTTCTCCTGTTGGTAAAATATGCTCTATTTTCTGAACTGCGCAACTTGCCTGGAAGGATCATTATCAACTTGTCGTTATCTTTGCTACTGTATCAAGGCGTCTTTCTCTTAGCAACGAAGGCTTCCAGTCGTGAGCAATGCCAGGTGATCGCCATTCTTCTTCATTACTTTGTCTTATGCTCTTTCATGTGGATGAATGCTATGGCGTATGATGTGAAAAAGACATTTACTTCCTCGGGTAAGCTTAAGATTACGTTTACTTTGGGGGGAGGGTGCTCAAAAACGTATACGTAAATCTCGGATTATATGGTTCCTTCACCACCAAAAAACAGAAGATTCGGGCCAAAAACACTTATGTCCAGAACTGAATGCAATAATCAGATGCACGTACGATTTTAATGTCCAGCATGAAGTGTCCATTTAGATCTATGCATTTTCTACCTATTTGCAACAATAAGGTAAGTCAAGTGAAGCTATGATCCCCGCAGCTATGAAGTCAATTTTGACAATCAGGTATATTAACCTAAAAAAGTCAGGACTTCAACGGGGTTTGAACCCGTGATCTTGCGATGCCGGTGCGACTCTCTAACTAACTGAGCTTTGAAGTCACTGATGTGTAAGTGTACGGGTTAACTCATTTTTGGTTAAACTTGAGTATGAGACTATTAATTAGAATTTTGCACGCTTATCACAATGCTTTTTCGAATATTTTCAAAAATAACCACCATACTGGGCCTATGTCATGGGAGTTGTAGGCTCCTGGTCATGGAGATGATGGAGTGTAGATTTTATGCGCTCTTATATCCTGCTGTAGAGAATGGTACATATTCTCGGTATA
>NC_090871.1:63734713-63739713 GCF_036669935.1 Montipora foliosa | reverse complement strand
AGTGGCCTCGACTACTGAGTGATGATCGCTGCCTAACCACACATCAACGGGTCTTATGCTACAAGGCTGTAACCGACAGACGGACAGCTAAGTGCCTCGTTGATAACTATACGACCGAAATCGTTAGCCACATGCCAATAATCACCAATAAATTAACTGTCTGACTGTTGAAAGGCCAACTGATTTTCGGAATGCAGCTCATCAGTGAATAATAAATGAACTGCATGCTATACTAACCGGAAGCCGTTGTTTTTGACTGCAAAAGGATAAGGGATAGCTATAATAATATTAAGAAACCGAAGAGGATTACTGAAACATTCACAAATTCCATTCAAAAAAGTCAAAATTTGCATGCATGCACAAGGAATTTGCGTAATATAACAGTTAAAATCCTTTCTTGCTTGGTAACCAACAGCAAACTGACTAAAATTCCAACCTTGTCAATGTCATTGCCAACTCGTCTTATTTCCAGAGAACACCGAAAGTAACCAATCAGAGGCATAGCACCGAAGTAGCCTTGATTTGCGTCAAAATGGCGTCAGTCATGGGAGTGACATGGATTCTTGGAATCGCTGCAAACGTTAAGGCCTTGTCATTTCTGTGGTACCCGTATGTTGTTCTGAACAGCCTTCAAGGTATTGTGATCTTTCTTCGTTTCATTTCCTTCATTGTTTGTACCTTTTTTGCTTATCCTGACATGTTTGTTTACATTTTTTCCCTCATTAGCAAAAGCCGCTCGCTTTCTAATGGAACAGCCAAAAAACTAGTGCTGAATATTGAAAGTGCATTGCATAATGAGCTATCTCTGAAACTTTCTATTTGCTACTTCGTGTTACATTTTGGGCCTCCCTAAGTATATCGTCAATCCAGCACCTTTTCTTTGTATGATATGGTCACCAGTGTGCATGCTTAAAGGTACTCATTTTGTATGTTTTCGATTTTTGCTTTATTTTAAGACGAGCCGTTCTGCTCACGCTTCCAGAGGTGTCATCAGACATCATCATCATCATTATCATCGTCATTATCATTAACCAGTGCTTATACCGTGAAGCGTAGCACAGATTGGGTCTCCTTCCAAGATTTTGATCTATAAATACTTTCGCTTGCCATACCAATCGCAGCTTCAGTAAAATATTGAGGTCACTATATACCACCCCAAAGTTTTAAGCTGTGGGCTCAGGTGAAATGCCTTATCTGAGGTTCAGGGTTGGCCATCCTGCTTTGTGGTAGATAGACGACTCAACTGACCTTAAACTTCACTTAATGTGGGCATGCAGAATGTGTACAGTTAAATCTAAGAGGCTATAAGGTTTCCAAGACGTATACATTCAAGAGTTCTTGGAATTTCATTCGCCCACCGTTTTTAGTGGTTTTATTTATGCATGTTTCACAGGTCTGTTCATCTTCTTGTCATTTGCTGTCAGTGGAAGGTCCCTGGAGCTATATAGAGCCAAAATAGCCATCCTAAGGAATCGGTGCTTCTCGAATGCAGCGAAAAATACAGCAAGGACAAAGGACAAGATCGTGGTCACTCGGTCCGGAAAAACTTGGAGTCCTGACGTTCACGATTGCGAAGAGATTCCCCTGTAAAAGCGAGACTTAATACATTTCCTACGCAATACGATATAACAATCTTTATTTAACAAAGAAAACACAGTTATGGTACAGTTCAGTTATCTAACATATTTCTCTTTAACAAGAACGAGATTCAGTAGAAAACGGTGGACAAAAAGTAGAATTATAAGCAAAACAGAGCGATAAAATAATTAGAACTAAATCAATTTCTATCCTGCCAGTAATTCTTGGACTTCACATGACGTCACGGCCGCCATGTTGGTGTTCCCAAACAATGAAATGGCGGCCATGTTGGTGTCCCGATCCAATCCTCCGGGAATTGAAAGCTATTATTATGCTAACGTCTTCTTTTGTTTCCGAGAACGACGACGGCTACGGTAGCGACAATGCCACAAATATTCGTGCAGCGCGTGGCAACTTAATTGAACACCTACTTTTGCTACTCTCCTCAACAACGGCGTGAAATCGCAACAATTTTAGTGAGCTTACGAAACGACGACGCCGACGGCAATGACGACGCTACAAAACAATAGGTTTAGAAAGAAAAAACAATGGCTCTGCACGCTCTGCAAGTGCGTTTTACATTTTGGTACATTTCTCTGCCGTCATCTCCTAAATGACGACGTGAAATGACCAAATTCAAGGTTCTGTGGAGGACGTTAGCACATGACAATGAATTTTCAGTTCTCTCTCTTCGCTTCCAACCCACTCATACCAGTTTAATTCCTTGACAGTTACTACACATTTTTAACGCGAAACGACATGAAATAGTTTCGTAGTGATATGAATAACGCGAACTCGTATTTTAAAATGAAGTCCTCGTTGCCGTCGCCGTCCTCGTTTCGTAAGCTCCCTAATTGGAGGTTTTGACGACAACGTAAGGTTACAAATGTGAAACTTTGATTTTCTATTTTTCTCCGAAACCACTACTTCCAATTTATCTTTTAAGGAAAATTCGTTCACACTTTACGACGTGAACGAAATGGAATAATCGCGGAAGAACCGCTCTATTTGAGGTGACGTTTCGTCGACGTCACTGTCATATACGTTTAAAGGTAACCTCCACTAAAACAAGACAATAACTTGAAACCACAGAACATAACGTTTACAATAAACGTTGTTCCCAATTTTTCCAATGAAAGAGTTTGTATCTGAAATAAATAAATTTAAAAAACGTTTGTTTTGGTTTTCAATTTTCCAGGGCACCACTATCTTGAATAATTGTAAAGTGTCGTGGTTGCCCTATCGTTTCAAGATATGGCAACCACAGCACGTCACAATTATTTAAGATGGCGGCACCAAGGAAATTTGAAAATGAGAGATTCTAAAATTCACTTTTTGCGATACAAACAATTTTTTAAGAGAATTGTCGATCAAATTTGATTGCAAACATGATTTTGTTCGGTTTAAAATTAGAGTGGAGGTTCCCTTTGAGATCCACGACGAATCGGTAACTGAACCATCTTTATTCCATCTCGTTCGTGTCGTACAATGTGGGTGAAGTATAACGGTGATTGCAAGTATTGTTATGCACATTACCACAAAAATGTTGTGCTGAAATGCGTGCACACGTGCAGCGCGTTTATTTTTCCTCTTTTAACCAATGACGTTATCACAATGATGCAGGCAAGATGAGAGTCTGTTATTTTAAGTTACAGTTTTTAAACTGTGTTTAAAAATACTTAGTTTACCAATAATTGATCAATTAATGAACAAAAATACATATTGACAAGTAATACAACAACAAAATCACTGGAAATAGTATCGTAAATACTTTTGTTCTAGGGCTATCGTAGTTTGATCAAAAATAAGACACAAACAGCAGTGATAGACATATTGAACTTGTTCATTTTGATTATGACTTGACGTTTCGTATGTGCTCTACATACATTTTCAAAAGTAACCGTTGAAATTTAAAACAGCTATTTATATATAACAAAGCGGATGAGGGGACTGGAACCTAGATTAAGCAAATACTTAACAGTAGAATATATAATAATAACATCAAGTGGGATCATATTTTAGCGAAGGGCAAAACAGACTATCATTGTAAAATAAAAGAGACCTTCTTTATTCAAGAACTTGTGCCGGCTTTCAACGTCAACGTCGGAAGTGAAAAGCTGATGCTTTATTAATCTTTTCTGTTTTTATTATTATTATATATTTTACTGTTAAGTATTTGCTTAATCTAGGTTCCAGTCCCCTCATCCGCTTTGTTATATATAAATAAATAGCTGTTTTAAATTTCAACGGTTACTTTTGAAAATTTATGTAGAGCACATACGAAACGTCAAGTTATAATCAAAATGAACAAAGTTCAATATGTTTATCACTGCTGTTTGTGTCTTAACTGGAAATAGGTTTCGAAAATAAACTATTCACTAAAAGGAGAAAAGGTAAAAGTCGCCGGTTGGGGCCAGAGGATTATTGATTAAGGACGTTCGCGCCCATTGCTACTGCGCATTTTTTCGCCCATGTCACGCACACGTCATGCATCGCAGACCACGAAGGTAAACACGATGCTAAAGGCGCAAACATTTTCCACAAGAATGGAACGTGAAAGCGTGTGGCATCATGGGTTAGCTGTGGACCCAGATCTTCTCGGAAATGTCACGCAATGACGTGACAGTGCGAATAGACAATCGCTTTGAGAACTTCGCAGCGATTTTACCCTCTTGAATGCTCAGTGACCCCTATTTTTCTTTCCGTAGATCACTTCCTTTCCTGATTTTGTCCATTTTAACAAAAAACTTAAAAAAAAAATCTGTGCGTGAGAAGTTACAAATATTTCGCCTTTTATGCTCATGTGCGACCGAAGTTTTCTTTCTTAGACTAATATGTATCGTCTTTAAGGTCTATTTCACTACAGAAAAAGACATCAGCTGCAAAAGTTTATTTTAGTTACATTAGTCTTCTTGAATTGAGTACGTTTACCTGATCTAAATTTCACTAATGTAGCTTTTTTATTGCTGACAGTTGTAAGCTAAGATCGTCTTAAAATAACGCAAGCTTATAAAAGTGCACCTCGTGATCTCGAAAACAAGCACGGTGACCCCCCCCCCCCCTTTCTTTTTGGCCTTTTTAGCAAAAGTAGATCATTACCTTTCTGCGTGGCAAGTTTTAAAAAAATCTGTACCTGGGAACATTTTGGGCGCGAACGTCCTTAATAAAGTATTTAATTTCATCATTCCTATTTGACACTATCAGAGAACCATTCGAGAAAGATAGTGTCATTGAAAAGTCTTTGAAATTCTTAAGTTTATTCTTGAAGGTAGACAAGTTAAGGCACGCCTTGAAGTGAGGCACGATGGCTGTAGGTTGGCCTCCCGAGTTCAGTACTGGGTCTCCTCACGTGAACATCATAGATTGACTGTACTAGCTTTAACTATCAAGCTACTCAAGGTACTCTTTTTTAAACCATAATA
>NC_090871.1:63724713-63729713 GCF_036669935.1 Montipora foliosa | reverse complement strand
GTGACATACCTGATCCCCGTTAGCATTTAAATGCGCACCACATCCCGTAGCACTAGCGTCAGAATAAACAACATATTTAGACGGTCTGAACGGAGAATCTATAATACTTTTTAAATTCAGTCTATCTAAATTGGTTTCCCAAAACTCAATTTCTCTTACACAATACTGATCCAAAGTAAACTTTGAATCCCAATCCTGCGCTGCTGCGACAGATATTGAGCAATATCTGGTCAAAATTCTGGAGATGTTCCCAAACACTGCCCCGGTGGAAATAATCTTCCCCACGAGGGAAGCTAATTCCCTGGCAGATACGTTAAAATGTTTTTGAGACATACTTCGAACACAACCGTCTATCCGAAATTCGAATAGTTCCGTGACTAGAGTCCCAAACTATACCTAACCACTCAATGACCTGACAAGGAGTCCAATGGGACTTCTCGTCGTTGGTAATAAAACCGGCTTTATATAAATCAGATCTAACACGGACGGCTAACGCTGCACAGGAGAATTGATCAGCCACAATTAACCAACCGTCGTCCAGGAATATAGCAACACTGATCCCGTGGATCCTCCAATATTTCTCGAGTGGCTTAAGGCACTTAGTAAAGATAAAGGGGGCTGAAGCTAATCCAAAAGGCAAAGCAGTAAATACGAAATACCTGAACTTAGTATCACCAGAAAACTTCCACGCGAAACCTAAGAAAGTCTGATGATCTGCACAAATATCGATATGATGATAGCCACTCTTTAAATCAAACGAAATCATGAAGCCTCCTTTTTGGAAATAAGACAAAGCTACCTTTCAGTCTTCGTACTTGACTCTTTGTTTGATAAGATGTTTATTAACGTACCTTAAATCTAATATTAACCTCAAATGAAACCATGTTGTCTCGCAGTGATGAGCGCAAATTTCTGTATTTCTGTATTTCTGTATTTTATTTATTTATCTATTTATTTATTTTTATTTTTTTCGTGATTTTTTTTTGTTCTTTGTTTTTTTTCTCACGCTCTTTAGCAATGGCTTAAGTTGCAGTATTAACAACTGCGACAAAACTTTCACTTAGAACGACATTAACAGCAGGAAAGACGAATTTGCATAGTTTACCCGGTGATAATTATTTTCAAAGGAGCCTTTTCAACAGCCGTTGCATTTTCTTCACAGCTGTGTATAAATATACAATCAGCATGACAAAAAAAGTTGAACTATTTCAATAGATGAAGTCGGATAATAAACCGTTTAGAAGCTCGATGTCACATTTTTAATAACCCTTTTTAGTATAATTTTTGGCAGTGAATATAAGAATTCGGTGTTATATTCACCGCGCTACCAGATGAATTTTTCATTTGGAGGCGCGGCTGCTAAGCTAAGCAAACACTTTTCGTGCCTTTTTATCGTGCTTTAGCACGCTGTTTCGCACTTTCTTGATATTTACCACTGAAAATCATACTAAAACTATTTTTCGCCTCAGGCTCAGCGAATATTGGGAAATATTTAATCCGACTACGTCTCGGTAAATATTCACTAATAATTATATTTACTTGGCCTTCGGCGAATAATCTTTAAATATTACTTTCCTGTTTTGATCACGAGTACCACTCTCAAACTCGCAACCAACGCAACACAACCATTTCACTGTACGTTAGGCTTGTAGAACGAATTAGTCCTTACGCAAAATGGACTAAGCAGGTCATTTTCATTCCCCCTTTTTATGTAAAAACATTTTAAGTGATCACGAAACCTTTTAAAAGAGTGTAATTTACTTCATCTTTTATCGAATGAAAAAAAAAAAAAACAAAGCGTCATCATAGTGAGGTATACGTATATTAGGCTGCTTGGTTAATATTTTCACCTATTCCTCCGGGGATCTTGCAAAATATCAGTGCATCCTACAGCTCTGAGTAGTCAGACTTATATTGCAACAATATTAATAGCAGGAAGCGAAGAACGTTTAAATTAGTATGAAAGAGTTGGATCTTTAATTAATATTATTGCTTAAAGGGGATATGTCACGTTATTTTAGGGTGTTAAGGGGACAATTTTTTAATCTTAAGTTTAAAACTCGAAAATGTGGAATTCCTTCACTGAAAACAATGATCATAACATCACAAACGAGATGATTCTGAGCAAAAACAACCCTTATCCAGGCGATTTGCCATGAACTTAAAAATTGTCCGGCCCAAATGCTATCCGTTACAGTCTTGTCCCTTTGCGTCCATCCACGTTTCGCTTTCCCATTTCGGCTCTATTTGCGTTATGTGTTCAACAGTTTTGAGTGACTATTGCAACGTTTCATTCTACTTTTTGGACATTTTACATCATTTTGTTTGAAACAGCCCTTTCAATGTCAGTTCCTCATTTTTAAGACTCATACTATCACGGATGTAATTACATCCCATCTTTCAAACACGAACGTCAGCTACGAATTCAAGAGCTAGGGTTAGAGGTGGGACTAACTTGTTTGTTTGTACTAGGACACGACTTTGGAAATAAATCCATTTTGACGGTTTGCCGCCATTTTACACGAACCCAGGTGCATACACAAAATGATGCACATTCAACTCTGTGTCGCCCCAGCAGTTGTATCACTTGTTGCGACGTTTTGTGGAATTAAAATCTGTGGACCAGCCAAAGCTCAAAGCACAGGTAGATTTTGATAAATGAATAAACAAGTAAGAAGAAGCACCTTATTGATCATGACCATAGAAGAGGTTGCAATCATTAAAAACTATGATCATCTGTGGTGACGTTTTCTTTTGATTATAGGAAATATTCTTACCACGGCATCTGCATCGTTGCCCTCAAAACTTTCGCCGTCAATCCCCGTGCTACTTCCGAGTACTCTACTCGTTGGTGGACTACCTGATGAAGCCAGTGACACAGTACTTTCAAGCGATCCTCAACCTCCCATGGGCAGCACCCATCATACAGTCAGCCTGAAATCAAATACACGTCTTCGACCAGCTACCTTGCTTCCTCTCCTCCACCTACATCTTCCTACTGAAGGTCTTCGTCGCCCTGTTGGCCCACTTCCTACTGATAGTTCTCAACCTCTTGGTAGTCCTCGACCTCCTGTGGTTTCTGCCCCTTCTAATTTCCCACAACCAACTAGCGGTCTTCCTTACCCTAATCGGCCTCAGCTACCTGCTAGTCCTCCTCTCTTTGATCTTCCTCAACCATCGGGCGGTGTTCTTTCAAATGGTGGCCCTCAATCTCCCGAGCCTTCTAACCTTCCTCATCAGCTGTCTATCCATATTGATCACAGCATGATTGGATCGATTTTGGGCAAAGGTATCAGCAATTTCCACATAACCATTCCCTTCACTATTCAACCCCTTCCAAGTGGAAAGGCTGTCAGATCCTTTCTCATGACTTCGACGGGATGGAACTGCACCCCGTCTATTGCGCCGTTTGAGGGTATGAACATTTCTTATCTGTTTCCTTTAAATATATTTTTGCCTTCCACCAACCCTTCTGCGTGTCTCTTCCATCGTTTGGCATTTTCCCTAAATTTTCCTACATCCACAAGAAGAAAGCCTGGAAGGATTCTAGTTTCTTCTTTCTTCGAATAAATTAGAGCCCCAAAATAATAGTCTGGAGTGTCAGTGATAAAGTATACTCTGCACTTAAACAAGAAAACGACTGTTATAAAATGAGTCTATGCAGGCTCTGTTTTGTTCGCCGAAATTCTTTCAAGCACGAATAATTATTCAAGATGGAGATCAACAACAAAGAGACGCACAGAGAGGCCGGCGGAGGACCTGAACAATATTTACAGGGAGAGAAAAGTAACTGAAGAAAATTAAAAGAATAACATCTTACAAAATTTTACGGACACATTTGCTCTAGGGGTTTTATTATTGCCAAATTATCACAGAACTCTGCATGCGTGCGCTGTTGATTAACAAGCCATCTGCGTGCTTAAGGTACCACGCCTTTTATAATGCGTCTCCGAGTTAAAAGGGACCTCAAGCAAGGACGATGACGTCGGCCATGAGAATGTTGTCTAAGAATATTTTCCCATTTACCCCAATTAGCTCGGCATGGGAAGAGTGCATCAGCATCCAAGGAATAGAATAAGTGAGAAATGTGTGGTGAGGAGCTCACGTCCTCCGCATAACCTAAAATTTGGTCAATTCACGTGGTTGCCAGAGCGAGAACGATATAGAAATGTACACAAGTGTAAAACGCACGTGCAGGGCGTGCAGACCTGCTGTTTCATCCCGTTCTCGTGGCGGGCGTCGTCTCCCTAAGAGTCACACTTTATTTACTAGCCCAAACGCTAATAAACAATTCAACTTGACAACAATAGGGAAGATTTCCGTTCAAAAGTGATTCTTTTTTATGATTAAATTTTCCAACCACTGAAGCAAAAGAACCCTCTGTTTCGACAGGCAATGAGGTTCTGCTTGACACATTTCTTGGAGTGGAGCTTAAGCAAGGACGAAGACGAAGGCGATGAGAACGCCCATCTAAAAGAATTATTTCCCGTTATTGTAAAAATTTCATTCCAGAATTTAAACTGTTATGAATGGTGTGGCTGTTTGGAGACAAAATTGAAAAATTACTCGTCAGCGTCAACGGTACCTTTGCTTAATTCTAGTTTAAAATGCTACGTTCCGTCATCACAAAGAATATTTAGATTACAATAGAGGAGACCTCTACAGGTGAAACGGCTTACGATAGAGAATATATAGAGCGCCGTATTTCTGCAAATACTTCCATATGTCACAATTTAACCACACGCACGCATACAAGACTAAAGCGGTCCACCGAACCTAACATACCATCGCCATCGCATACTGCTATTAACATTCACAATTAACATGGTCTTTTAAGTTTTTGATGGGGGTCAAAAGCACCACAAGAATTTTTAATTAAATTTCTTATTTTCTCTTGGGACCATTCTAAGTCGGAAGAGAAACCTGAAACAATGCTATAATTTTGCAAAATTTCGGAAGACAAACAAAACCACCACAGGGATTTTAAATCAAATTTCTTT
>NC_090871.1:63704713-63717213 GCF_036669935.1 Montipora foliosa | reverse complement strand
TTGCTGCTGTATCAAGGTGTCTTTCTCGCAGCAATGAAGGCTTCTAGTCATGAGCAATGCCAGGTCATTGCCATTTTTCTTCATTTTTTTGTCTTATGCTCTTTCACGTGGATGAATACTATGGCGTATGATGTGCACAAGACAGTTACTTCCTCGGGTAAGATTAAGAGTGCGTTTACTTTGGGGGGAGGGGTGCTCTCAAAAAAGTATTCGTAAATCTCGGATCATATGGCTCCTTCACAACCAAAAAAGCCGAAGATTCCGGCCCAAAGCACTTCTGTCCAGAACTGGGTGCAAAAATTAGAAACACGTCCGATTTTGATGTCAAAGAGGAAGTGTGTATTTAAATCTATGCATTTGCTACCTATTTTAAGGTAAGTCAAGTGAAGCTATGATCCTCGCAGTTAGCAATTGCGTACAGAAGCTCGGGGTTTGAACCCGTGATGTTGCGATGCCGGTGCGAAGTTCTAACCAACTGAGCTATGAAGCCACTGATCTGTAAGTGGAAAGGTTGGCGTTATTTTTTAGTTTGGGTAAATGCAGCTGTTTATCTTTACTCTGAGGACTGGAGTTTGGGGGACAATTTGTGGCGTTGATTTTTCTGTATTCCCAACGTGAGCAATGTTGAAGTTGCAGAGGAGGGCAACTAGACACATTGTGACGCTTATCAAAATCGTTATGCATCTAATTACGCACATTCTGGACATTTATCATGACAACACCGTTAAGTTAAGACCTGGGAAAAAGTGGCCTTGACCTTCTTTTGTCGGCGCTATTAACCAGATATGTCAAGGATTGACTCAAATTAGATGCACTTTGAATTCATCGTAAAAAAGCCGCAAAAATGGTTTTGGGATGTAGAATCCAGGATTGGATTTGGGAAAAAAAGTGCGGTCTTATATCCTGCTGAAGAGAATAGTACAGATTCTCAGTATTTATGGCGACATTATGATACAGCACTCTTATAATATAGCAAGTGCTTTGATTGACCAAAAGCGCGCGTCCAGTAGTGGTGCAAAGTGCTGAACTTATTTTGCATCAATTGCGATGGTGCAATCTTACAGGCCTGCACACCGCGCAGACGACACGAGAGCAAAAGTGACCATTTGACAAGAACATTTTTCTGTGTCAAGGAACGCAAATGCGCGACAAGAGCAGTAAAAAAAATTGCTTGCGGGTGGTACATCTTACTAGTTATTCCCTTTAGTGTCTCGACACAGCTTCCAGTGCATGCCTTAAAACACAACAAATGCTTTTTTTTTTTTCTTTTTTTTTTTTAAAAAGGCCGCAATGGATTCTTGCGTCAACAATCTTACACCTTCTGACTGATTTTACAGAGCTGTCCATTACTTCCAACTCTCTTCTACAGTTTGAAACTTCCGAGTGCCATTGTTAAATCTTCTTATTTCTTTAATACCTAGACGGCGGACGTGGACCGAATCGTGGACCGAATCGTCAAGGAAACCACAATAAACGCTTAGTGGGTTACTGTTTGTACGGATGGGGAGTTCCTGCTATTCTTGTGTCTTTCTTTGTGATCATTGATCAAATTCTCATTAAAGGATTCATTGGATACGGTAGGTCTACTGTCTCAACGTGAATCTATCACGGCAGTGCAGTTCATTGTGAGTATTTTTGTCGGTTACTCGCCCATACTCGCTATGCAATTTACGTTAACCCAAAAAATACACTATATAACACAAGTCAAAGCTTCGTGATCAAAACAGTCTGTAATCTAAATTAGAAGCAACAGAGATAAACTTTGAAAAAATGTTAAGCTGAACAGTTTGCAACAACCCCAAGTACAATCTACTTAACGAAATGACTAATAAAGTGCAAAACAATTTCCCTAGATACTGAAAATTCAATAATAAAATTAAATCTCCCGCCAAAACGTTTCTTTTATCCGCCATCTTGTTTTTTGTGCTTAGTGGCCCAATCAGAAAGATATCCATCCCGCTTAGGTGATTTTTTTGTGTAAAGGCGGGCTATCTTTTAACCCTCCCAATCCTAGCCGTTTATCTCAGTCAGCTGGGGCCCCCTCCTCCTCCATGTAAACAGGCCCTTAATCTTTTTCCAGCTTGCCCATTCTTGCTTCCTTTCATTTTTATTTGATGTTTTATCATTTCAAGCCTTTCTTCAATGTTTGAAGTAGTTCTTTTACGGTACTCTTGATTTGCTTGCCAGCTCCCAGTCGCTGAATTTGGCTAAATGATGTGAGGCAGTTATTAATAATGGTAGTAGCGATATTCACTGTTTATAAACAATTCTTTTCACATTTAAATTCTTCTAACCACATAACAAAGGAACCTGGGTTTCGAGAGCCAATAGATCTGGTTGGCACATTAACGACAATAGGTGACGTAACGGTCAGTATCGCTATACTTCAACACACTGCTTCCCATACTTTTGTTTCTTGTCAGAAAGGCTACTACTTCATCTTGAGTTATAAATGTCTCCACCGGCAAATGTACTTCAATTTATCTCTCATTCAACCTTGTATTGTCTTCTTTACCAGTATATCGAATTGCGGTTCTCGCGACTCTCAACGAGAACATAAGTTCGTAACCCAAAAGATTCGTTCTATGATGGAATGAGGCCCATCAGTTTACAGTTTACAATGAAAGTGTTGTTTCGTGGCGTTCTCGTCGACGACCGCGTCGTAGAACTTAAACTGAGTCCCTTTTTGTGGGAACAGAACGTAGCGGCATACTGCACACGATTTTGCATTTAGCACGTGCAATCCCTCGAGCGGTTACGTACTTAATTGGTTGCGAACCAATCAGGAAAGTCGCTGTCGTTATTGGGCTTTATTTGGAGGGACCTGCATTTTAAATTTAGATGATGACGTAGACCAAGAGATCTCTTGCGTAAACTGATTGGTCAAGGCCAAATCAGAGAGATCGACACTCGTTCTGGGTTATGAACATCATCGCTCTCGCCAGTACCTTGAGTAACTGCCTGAAAAAAATTCAAAGCTTGACGGGAAGAAATGCGATCATGATTCTCGCATAGAATCTTATGCCTTATTGTTATTTTTCAATCATTTTTGATTAACAGGAGACGGAGAGGCATACTGTTTCATATCCAATCCCGAAGCTGTTCTTTATTTCTTTGTTTCGCCAATTGCATTGATAATGCTCTTTAATACATTTGCATTGGTGCATACCGTGTTGAACATTGTAAAGACAAGGAAGGTAAGACTAGGCTATCAAATATGGATTTATCAGATTTTTGTGTAGCATTCGGCCGGATCGATGTACTGCCTAAATAGTTACTGTCTGAGGGCTTCAATTCAGGATGGCCACTCGCCAAGTCAGTGAACATCCTCTCCTCGATTACTAAGGGATGATGGCTGCCAAACCACACATCAACGGTTCTTATGCTACAAGGCTGTAACATGCTAAAGATTACCAAACAATTAACTGTCCTACTGCTGAAAGGCCAACTGATTTTCGGAATGCAGCTCATTAGTGAATAATATTAATAAATGAACTGCATGCTATAATAAACGGAAGCCTTTGTCTCGGACTGCAAGACAATAAGGGCTAGCTGTAATAGTTAGAAAAATAAGACGATTACTGAAACATTCACAAATTCCTTTTTAAAAAGTCACAATTTTGCATGCACAATATAACGGTTAGAATCCTTTCTTGCTTGGTAACCAACAGCAAACTGACTAAAATTCCAACCTTGTCAATGTCATTGCCAACTCGTCTTATTTCCAGAGAACACCGAAAGTAACCAATCAGAGGCATAGCACCGAAGTAGCCTTTATTTGCGTCAAAATGGCGTCAGTCATGGGAGTGACATGGATTCTTGGAATCGCTGGCAACGTTCAGGCCTTGTCATTTCTGTGGTACCCGTATGTTGTTCTAAACAGCCATCAAGGTATTATGCTCTCTGTTTTATTTCCTTCATCGTTGGTACGTTTACAGTTATAACATCAGTGTAGGTTTTGGATGAGGACGCATGCAGTTCTTAAAATGGCTCACGCTAAAGGGAAATCTTTGTTTATATTTTTCCCTCATGAGCATAAGCCCATCGTTTTCTAATCTATCAGCCAAAAAAAAAGTACTGAATATGAGCTATCTCTGACACTTTGAGCGCAATTTACCAGAGTTACCGCTTCGAAAGTTCGAAATTTTACAAAGAATGTACGGGTTCATTAAATAACTCGCACTCTATCAAGGCCAAAAGGATTAAAATTGGAAAATTAACTAAGTTAAACACGTTTTTGAAAAACGATTTTGAAAAGTCCACAATTAACTTTCTTTCATTTAAACCGTGCACAAACTTTATAATCTAACTGTATACTTGATTATCTTTTTGCACATAGTCGAACCCAGTCAACTTTCATTCAGTTTGTTGATTGTCTAAGGCTCCCTTTTATATACTTCTAATTAATTAATACTTGTTGTTTATAATCACCAGTCCTGTAATTTACTTTCTATTTGTTACCTCGCGTTAAGTTTTGTACCTCTCTCAGTTACATCGATAATCGAACACCTTTTCTTTGTACGCTATGGTCACAAGTATGCATGCTTAAAGGATACTCGTTTTGAATGACTTGATCTTACTGAATTCGAAAGTTTCGATTATTGCACTATTATAAGACAATCCGTTCTGTCCACGCTTCAAAAGTGTCATCATCATCATCATCGTCATCATTAACCAGTGCTAAATATAAACGGTGAAGCGTAACACAGATTGAGCCTCCATTTGGATGATAGAAAGGTTAATCTCACTTAAAAAGGAAGGTGACACACGACCCGACGCCATGAATGTTTTGACTTCACAAAGGCAAAATTCAGTGTTCGGCTACGAAAATCTACAACATTTGTCTGGAAAGCAAGTAAAAACATAAGGTATGAGAAAATTATCGGTGAAATCAAGTGATTCAAGGCATAATATAAATCTAGGAGGCTAAGGTTTTCAAGAAGTATGAATTCAAGTGTAACAGTTCTTGGTATTTCGTTGATCCAATGTATTTAGTGGTTTTATTTATGCATGTTTCACAGGTCTGTTCATCTTCTTGTCATTTGCTGCCAGTGGAAGGTCCCTGGAGCTATACAGAGACAAAATAGCCATCTTAAGGAATCGGTGCTCCCCGAAGGCAGCGAAAATTACAGCGAGGACAAAGGACAAGATCGTGGTCACTAGGTCCGGAAAAACTTGGACTCCTGACGTTCTAGATTACGAAGAGATCCCTCTGTAAAAGCGACGCAATACGATTCAACAATCTTTATTTAACAAAGAAAACTTGGTGACAGTAATGGTACAGTTCAGTTTTCTAACATATTTCTTTAACAAGAACGAGAGAGGGAGAGAAAAAGAGACGGAGTGAGGCAAGGGAGAGAGAGCCAATCAAGGAGCGATATTTTCGATTACGTCACATGTAAAAAACAATCATCACGTCACGTTTGCATAAATTAACTCTTTGAATTGACACGGAAGATAGCCATTGGCAATGTCTGAAAAACTATTCAAAATAAGGGGGACTAGTTGACAAGAGCTTTCATTAGAAAAAGAATCAGTTCGCTGTAGTCAAGAAGAGTAGGTCGACGTTTCAGCCTCTGAATCGCGTCTCCTTGGATTATCTCCCTGAGAGCCATTCAGAAAGAAAAGGCTTTTCAAAACTAAAAAAAGAGGATATGCACTGCGAAAAAAAATCGAGATCAATTCAAGTATTACGGAAGGATCGCACCGGACTATAGTGCATGTAACTTATAAAGTAAAATTGGTTCCTAAACATTGGTTATTTCTATCTCGTACATGCACTACTGCATAGCTTCTTAATAGGTTCCAAATGACTAGCAATAACATAGCATTAAATATGCCAAAAAATAACTTTGTCATAGAAAAAACATAAATCTAGCATACATTTTACAATCAATGAGAGCATACCCTTTGCATAGCTTGATGACAGCATTTGCATAAGTTCCACATAGTGTTTGATTCCATAAGGGTTGTTAATTAGGTTGCATAAATAGAGTGACAAATAACTTAATAAATTGTTGGATGCTTCCAAAAGTTGTTCTTCTGCGATCAAAACTACCTTTAGTTTAGTTACATGACTTTGAACAATATTCTTGGTTTACTAGATAGTTTGCTTGCCGATATATTAATGAAAATGGAGACTGCAGCTAGTCATTCAAAGGAGGCGAGAAGCTTGCCTTACTGGCCCTGACTGCAAACTGCAGTTGTTTTTTGGCTTTGAGTTAAGTTTCGTTTACTCATAATGAGAATTGCAGTCAATCCTTGCATTAATGAAGGGGGCAAAATGTCATGTATGCAGGGGTTTCCACTAATCAATTTGCAAATTACCATGAAACCAGCGTACCAGTCCGACGGATCTGATTACATCCCATATTACGAAATGAATCTACTAGCAGCTCCACGCGGCAAAGCATAATCCCGCATTTGGGCGATAATCTTACGTCTGGAAGTGGGAGAATAGGGAGCTTAAGCACGCTCGTTTTTAAGACATGGACGGCAACCGGAAGAGAACATTTTGCGTACCACGACATCAGTGTCTTCCAGATTTTTATACTAATCATCTCTAATAAAGAAAATATTGTGTGACGACAAGTTAAAAGGGGAAACGGCTGACTTCCGGTTGCCGTCCGCGTTTAAAAATTGCGCATGCTTAAGCACCCTACTGGACGACAGTGCAGAGACCGGGATGGGACCTGGACCGGGATACTGTCTGGATACCATGAGTTCTTTTCATTTGTGACGTATAATTAATTATAAAACGTGGAAGAAGAGAGTCGCTCCGTTGTCTCCTTGATAGTGTTTCCAAAGTCTTGACAATATTCTTTCTTAGGAGGAGTGGATCTTTTACGTGAGAGGTTTGAACGATAGACTGGATTAGAGTGACTTCTTTCTCCGTATGCCCCAGTCAATGAGTTTCACAGTAGCAGTGGAGACCATCCCCTGTGGTCCATTGAGCAATATATTTGAACAGCCATCTTCAGAGCACACAGCACTTTCCAGCTCAGAAATAAAACATGTAGACTCTGCTATGTTGCTCTATGCCTCTTGCAATGTTCTTATTGGAGCATGCTGACCTTTTTGATGAACAGCAAAGGCATAGTAATATCATTTCTATTGTGCTGTAGACACGGGACCAAGCGTCCTCAGGGTCAGCAAAAGTCATGAGAGTCTTCATGGGAAAGACCGATTAATAATTGATGATCCATTAGTAGTAGTAGTAGTAGTAGTAGTAGTAGTAGTAGTAGTAGTAGTAGTAGTAGTAGTAGTAGTAGTAGTAGTAGTAGTAGTAGTAGTAGTAGCTTTATTAATAAAACCATTGCAGCCTTACGGCTGAATTACGGATTATTTACATATAATAATAACTATAAAAATATATCAAAAGACAAAAGTTTAAAATGATGTAAACACTCCTTAAAATCTACAATTATTAAAAGCGTATACAAAACCCCAGGTTCGATTATTGATTTGCATAATAAAAATTTACAATTTACAATGAAGGGCATTCGCAATGACAAAACTAGATTGGTATCGCTTAGTTTTGCACCTTGGGATACTAAACGTACGTTTTCTGCCTAAGTGACCTAATTGTTTCATTCATAGGAGGTAACAGCCCATGTAAATTAACCGACCTCAAAGATCGACAGAGTCCGAAAACAGGGCCAAAATTTTCTGCTGATCCGAGATCCATGGCATTTAATTTTTATTAAACCAATCTCAATGTAGCTAAAATATGATGACAGATGCTTACATGTGAGAAGTGACTTACCTTTGGTAGCTCTGACAGGGGTGTACAGTTATCATGTTTGTTCCATGCCTGGTGATATCTAAGAAAACCTAACGACTAAATTGTTTATTTTTAACTCATTAAACGGATTAAATCTTCTTAGCATGGTAAAAGGAATGTAAACTGTTGCCAGTTAGAATAGCGCCAAGTTGACATGTAAAATTGCTTCAAGTAGAGGAAATTTCAGCTAGTGGAAAAACCCTTACATTCGTTTGGCCCCTGGAACCCCAATGGGGCGCTGCCCCTGTACCCCACTAGCAGCCTCGGTAGCCTCCAGTGCCACCTACTTTCTTACATTCCCCTTCTACTTCAAATCTCTTTTAACAACCCTGCATTTTTCATATTCGCGAATCCGATTAACTTGTGGCCAAAATCCGCAATCTGTGCACTTCTCAAGGCGAAATCCGCCGATCCATAAACCTATTCAGCCCCCTCTATGAGAATCGATATTAACAAAGTTAGAATATTGTGACAAATATCGGAAAAGAAAATGTAAATAAATTTAACTAGTATCAGTTAACAAGTAGTCATTTTCTTAATCGTTCATGCAGTCATACACTGTAGGAGGGAAATATACCGTTATCATGTTTCAAAACTTCAAGAGCTTCTGTAATGTCACAGCCCTTTCATTAGGATCAGATATGGCTCAATTTTCTTCTACTATAGCTCTAATATGACTCAAGAGATTATGAAGGTAAGAGAAGTAATCCCTCATACTGGCCCTATTCCCATCGTAATCTCTCTTAGGTTATTTTTAGATCTCCTGCGAGATCCGGTATTCCCACGAGGGTTAACTGATAGCCAATCACATGTCCTCATTTTTACAAATGTTGACAGCTGAGCGAATTCCCAGGCTATGATTCGCGTTGTTCGCGATTTACCATGAAACAAAAATAGCGGAGGATGTTGAGACAAACGCGTATACATTATGTATACATTTTGTGGACGAACGTGACTTGTTGACTACAGAGTTAAGCTATTTCAATGACTTGTGTTTTGAAACCTGCATCTTGGAAGGAACGAGTTATGTAACCGACAGGATTTTGTTCAGAATGGCAAATGGAAGACTATAGTCGATAAGTACGATCTCTCTGACTTTAATAAACGCATTTTCGGTTTCCTTTGCGGGATTAAAATATGATGACTTAATTCTTATATGGTGATAAAGTAGACAGATAGAGCTCTACAACAGTACCAAACATGAAAGGAAAACTTGAATCAAGCGTCCGATAAAAATTTTTGAACCCGTGTTATCGGATTCAAGTGAACTTGCAAAATACGTATGTTAAATATAGCTGTCTCCTCACGGTTTCGTATATGGCACAACCTTGAATGTGGTATCATTGAAAACTAGACAATTAAGCAATTTCAGTTATAGTTGTTTGAAACCTGTATCTTGAAAGGATCGAGTTTTATAAGCGACAGAATTTTGTGAACATTGGCAATTCGCAGACTACACTGAGTCAACAAGTAATTTATCGCTGACTTGGTAAACGCGTTCTTGATTTTCTTCGCGGGATTAAAATATGACGACTTAATTCTTAGATATTCATAAATTAGACAGATATCAGACATGAAAGGAAAACTTGAATAGACAGTGCGATAAAAATGTATCAACACGTGGTATCGGATGGAAGTCAATTTGCAAAGCGCGCATGTTAAATATACCTGTATCTTTCAAAATTATTAAACTCGTTTTCGTACATTGGACAGTGTTGAAATTGGTATCGCTGTAAACAACACAGTTAAGCAATTTGAATGATATATCTTTGCATCTTGTATCTTGAAAGTAACGAGTTTTATAGGCGACAGAATTTTGTACACAATGAAATATCGCGGACTACAGTCACCACGTAACATATTCCTGACTTGGTCAACGCGTTCTCGATTTTCTTAGTGGATTTAAACTATGGTGACTTAATTCTATGATATACATAAATTAGACAGCTAACGCTTTCAAACAGTACCACACAGGAAAATTTCAATTGACCGCGCGATAAAAATTTTAAAACCGTACAACGTGCAACGCACCCGTAAAATATAGCTCCCTCTTTCAAAATTATTTAACACGGTTTCCTTCATTAAACAGTCATAAAATGGGTATCAGAGTGACTTATACAGTTAACCGATTTCCATGATATCTGATTGCAAACTGCATCTTGACAGGGACGAGTTTTGTAAGCGACAGAATTTTGTAGACGATGAGAAAGTGCGCACTAAAATGGACAAGTAACGCAATGCAACCAAGGTAAACATATCTGCATTTGTCAAAATTATTTAACACGGTTTGGTAGATTGGAAATTCTTCAAATTGGTGTCACTGTAAACTAGACAGTTACGCAATTCCAATGATGCATGTTTCAAACCTGTATCTTGCAGACAATGAATTTTATCAGGCCATGAAACTCAATTTTGAAAACGGAGAATGGCATCTTACAGAATTTGCTGCACTTCCCTCCTCCACGAAACTTCCACGTAACGCGCGCGGTAACTTTATCCGCGGGAAAATTGATATCATCTAAAAAATAACGTAAGAGGGATTACGATGGGAATAGGGCCAGTATGAGGGTTTACTTCTCCTACCTTCATAATCTCTTGTATGACTGTATTATCACTGCCATGCAGATCACTTTCCTCTCACCATAAGTAACGGAGTATAAGTGATGAAAAGATTTTCTCGTTCTTTTTCTCTTACTACTTGGTGTGTGATACAGTCTACCTTATGACAGCCCTTATTTTTCTAAATTTCATCATCTTACTTTTCCAATTAAATTATGTTATTTGGGAGGGAATCAGGGTTTATCAAGAAGGGGGGAGAGGATGGGTGATGGCAGTGTGGTGAGAGCACTTCCCTACCACCAGTGTGGCCTGACTCCTTGTGACATAAATGTGGGTTGACTTTGTTGGTTCTCTGCTATGCTCTGAGTGGTTTTTCTCCGGGTAATCTTTTTTTCCCCTCTCCTCAAATACCAACCTATGATTTGATATGAGTTGATTTGATTTCACACCTATACAGTGTCCTCAAGTAATTCCCCAGTGCCAAATACAGTTGTTATCATCAAGGGATGCTGTAATTTAACCATACTGTCGGTAAGAACTTGCGGCTGAGATCGAGTTGGATGTTTCTTGCCATTCTTGACATGATTTGCATTATTTGTTCATTTCAGTTTACACCGTCCCCATTTAGTGCTCCAGCGCTAGAACGACTAGACACTTAACCCTTTCACCACTTATCCGGCGTAAACCGGCCATACTTAGTATTATTTTTACTCTGTCTAATGCCATATTACATGTACAGTAATTTACACTGTCTAACGCCAAACGAATATACTTGTCAATGGGGAACCCCCAGGAGTCAATGGGTTAATGTTCCATTAAATAAAGTTCCTTTCGTTTTTTTTTTTCTTCTTTTATGGTCCTTCGAACACGCCAACCGTTCAATTTTACCTTCAGGGACTGTCTCGGTTTAGACTTCGTTGTCCCGCTGTCCTGTTTTTATTCTAATTGTCTAATGTTCCGTAACATTTTGATAGTTGTTATTTTTAAATATGGCTAGCATAATAAAATAATATGAATGAATTTTGTTTACTTCAGTACATATTTAATCAAATAGGAGTTCTAATTATCAGAAGCAATTGCCAATTTCGTCTTGGATCAATCTAGTTTTCGTGGCACGCGTATATTTTTTGGTAATCTTGCGTTCTCTCGCGTCTTATAGCTCTAGGTTCCGTCAATAACAACTTGTTGAGAAGATGTAATATTAGTTTGCTCTGTTCTATCAGTAACATCTGTGAGACAAATGTTCAAAATAAAGATAGATTTTCAGTAAAAATAATTGTCAAATTCTAGTAGTTTAGGAAAATTGGGGAGTGTACCAGTTTTGGGGTTTAGAGGTTGGAATCGCTGGTCCTTGCAATACCAAGCAACAAATTGTACGGAGCACTGTTATCTGTGATACTGAAAGATGTTGGTGTAAGCATGTAGTGTTAAATGGTATTTGACTTAGAAATAGAGACATCTGTACTTTCACTATCCGGTTCGTCAAGTTCTCTTGTAACCTCATTCTCCCGGGTCTCGCTTCTCTTCTCCACGGGAATAGAAGAAGAGAGACATTGAGAACGAGGCTGGTTCTCTCCTTAGCATCACATCAGTATATAATAATGAATAATTGGTATTAAGTAATCCATAAAAAAGTAGATACAATATGCATTCAAATTGACAAAGATTAGTTTTATAAAAAAAATTAAAGGCATTCTCTATTCTCAATAAGAAAGTTACTGACATCACGGTGGGTTAGTGGTTATCTATTGGGCCTCCCACAACTGCGAGCCGGGGTTCCATCGATTCTCTCCAGATGTCATGTGTTCTACTGGGTAATGTTTATTGTGACGAAATGGCACATGAAATGAATCATATATGAACTGCGGATATGAAATCAAGTGAAGCTATGATCTTTGCAGTTATGAGAGCAATTTTTGCAATTGCGCAGAGAAACCTGAAAAATTCAGGACTTCAACGGGGTTTGAACCCGTGACATCGCGATTCCGGTGCGACGCTCTACCCAACTGAGCTATGAAGCCACTGACGTTGGGAGCTGGTCATTTATGGGTTCTAATGGTCCCGTGAGGAATGAGTCAATGACGAAATGGCACATGAAATGAATCATATTGTATCTATATATATATATCATTACCTGCTGATAGCTTTAGTAAATAAA
>NC_090871.1:63687213-63702213 GCF_036669935.1 Montipora foliosa | reverse complement strand
CACCGAGAGGTTTTTCTCCGGGTACTCCTCAAAAACCAACATTTGACTTGATTTTAGTTAATTGTTAATTTCAGTTTACAGTGTCTCCAATTTGCCCTCCAGCGCTAAAACGATTTGACACTTAAATAAAGTTCCTTTTCCTATCCTCTCATATTCTGCCGAAGTCCCTTCAATAGCTGAAACCTATCTTTTCATTAAAATCGATGCACAGACCTAATTTTAATAGTATGGAGGGTAATTTCTGCCAAAATTCAATTTTGAATTTTATGCTTAAAATCATAATTTAAGCGGACACTAAATGTTCGTTAACCTCCAAATTTAGGATTGAAATCTTAATTAAGCGGACACTGACATTCCGTAAAAATTCTTGATGCAGAAAATTTTAATTTCATTGACCATCGAATTTTTTTTCTGTGATGCGTGAAATTTAGGCCGCATCAAGTTTCCTTCACGATGATATCAAATCTCTCGTCTAAATTCCCTGGTCATATTGCGCCCGTGCGCAAAAAAAAAAAGAACCAAAAAACATAAACACGAAAATTGCTATCGTGCGCTCACTGGAGGCCGCACAGTTTATTAATTACAAGGTGATTCGACAAAAAAAAAAACTACACTAGGACAGTACCAACGAGCATCCACAGGTTGAAAAAACCTCACCGCGCTCGTTGCGGTAACAGAGAGGAAAAAACCCCAGCCCCATGGATGGTGCTGTGCGACCTGCTGGGCTCGGTCTTATCAAATTCCTAAAGATTTCGAGACGGACAGTAAGGATTGAAAATTGTCTTTAACGTAGCCATCTTTGGCATTCTCACTCAACCAACGACCATGTCTTTTAAAAAGTCTATCATTAATGCCCGCATTGGCGGCCGCGGTGGCTCCTCCGGCCCTGAGACTGTGAAGACTTATACAGGAAACGTCTGTTATGTCCTTAAAAGCGTCCTTAACGATCTCCCGGGCTCTGCTGTAGCTCAAGCCTTGGCGCCGGACCTTGGAGGTGGATCTAGAGGACGATAAAGCTCTAAACAACGGCAAATCCTCACCAAGATCAACTTTTGCGGCAGCAATGTATTGCTCCAACGCCTTAACGGGGCACGTGTCTTGATTCGACCGCGCGATTGCAACCCACGCTCCGTCACGAAATTGGTTTGTCTTGGACGATTCTAAAAATATAGACACATAAGTAGGAAAAAAAATTAATGTCACAAGCTCTTATAGAGCATAACTCACTGAAACGAAAAAAGCCAGCATAACCTAAGAGACATAAGGCTACTGTCCTCAAGTCGAACAAAGAGGGAGACTTATCTGAAATCTTGGAAGTTACAAGCGCTTTCAACATTTCGCTGGTGATGGGCTCTTTCTTTGCCTTCGGTTTTCCCAGAATTCTTTGGGACGCACTAACCATGGAAGAAACAATAGGATGGTCGGAGACCTTCGGCAGACCAGCCAAGCGTTGAGCCCAGTCGATACTGTAAACAGCATTAAGTACAGGAGAAGGAGAGTTGGCTTCAGAAATCAGGCATTGTAAGTAGGCCGCAACATGAAACGAATTGGCAGGCACGTGGCAAAAGCAGTTAGACGAAGCCCAAAGCTTCCAGCGCTTAAAACCAGCCAAATAAGTACGAATGGTGCCTTCCGCTTTCGAAGCAAGCACTGTTTCCTGAACGCGGCTAACCAATGGCTGCTGATGATTAGGGAATGCGGCAGAGAATTCGCACCACATCTCTGACTGGAACACATCTGTAAAAAGGAAAAAGAGAAAAGAAGCGACAAGCAAGCAAAAAACGACAAATCGAATAAAAATATAGAAAACAAAGGCAAGCGAACAGCAATGAGAAACGAGGGCAACAACAACAAGTTCAAGGAGGAAACTGGCAAAATCACCTCTCCCCAAAAATAGTTGCTTCCAGGCAAAATCTTACGTTTCGGGCACAGCTGGTTCCACCCCCATTAAAATCTCGGGCACATATGACCCATGGCACACGGGTGATAACAAACACCCCTATAAGAATCCCAGGGCAAAGATGGCCCCAGGTACATATGGTCCCACTTGGACGGAAAAGCCCATCCTTAAATATCTCGGGCACAGATGGTCCCACTTGGGTGAGAAAATCATCCCTAAGTATCTCGAGCATGGTCTGACTTAGGTGGAAAAAATCACCCTTAAATATCTCCGGCGCAGATGGACTCACTTGGGTGAAAAATCACTCCAAAATATCTTGGGCACAGATGGTCCCACTCGGGTGGAAAAATCACCCCCGAATAACTTGGACACAGAGGGTCCCACTTAGTGTAAATCACACCCGAGTTCTGGGCACAGATGGTCCCAATATAGACGGGCGCAAAAAAGGCCCCGATATTAAATAACTTATTATGCCTTCAAAACAAAAGAACAAGGCATAATCAAGAACTAAATCTGAAAAACAAGAGAATGTAAATATAAATATAGATATGTATAAATTTAACAAAAAACGAAGGGAAAAACAAACAAATAAAATAAAATAAAACTGAAAAATAAAAATAAAAGCGAATCGCCTCCAGAGAACACCAAGAGGATGAATTAGCATACAAGCACTCCTAATATACTCTCCCGAGAGTCCCTTGATGGTTCATACCGACGAGAGAATATTTTTCCGCTAATTTTCAAACCGCGGAAAAATTCAACTCTCGTCTAAATTCCCTGGTCATATTGCGCCCGTGCGCAAAAAATAAAAGAACCAAAAAACATAAACACGAAAATTGCTATCGTGCGCTCACTGGAGGCCGCACGGCCCCAAGAGTACAAAGAAAGGAAAAAGAAAATCCAAAAAGTAGAAAGAGTGTATGACTAACAAAATACCTATTAACAAAACAAATGATCTAACCGAAACGCAAAAAACAAAATAAATACAAGAAAGTAAATCAGGCAATAATACTATGAGAAAATAGCTAACGGACAATATAAGTTGACAACCGTCAAAATCGAATCCTCAAAGCGAGCATTCTAAAACTTAAGTCCTCGTTGCCAAAAATGCTGTTACACCTGCCAGGAGTGAAGGCTTCTTTGCTTGACGGAATATCCATCCAGTTAAAGATAAAGTCAGAAAAATTAACGCCATCAGCGCAAATCATGGGCCAAAAAGGAGCCGAGTGCCACAACGGAACAATAAGAGTACCTGACGCCTTACAATTACGCATATGTAATAACACTCGCGGAATAAGACAAACGGGTGGACATACAAAATTGTTCTCTCCTGCCCGGTCCATAACAAATGAATCAATTCCTTCCGAACCTGGATTCCAAAATCTCGAGTTAAATCTAGGAAGCTTTGCATTTAAGTAATTAGCAAAACGATCGATGGAGTGCGGACCCCAAACCAAATCAATGTTTTGAAATGTGTTCCATGAAAGGCCCCAGTCATCGGAATCACAAATGCGGCTTAGAAAATCAGCCCTATCATTCTGAGTTCTTGGAATCCACTCCATCTCAATTGAAATACCACGACTGCAACAAATGTTAAAGATGGACAATGCTTCAGACTGCAAGTGACCTTTGCTGCTGCCAGACGAAACGATCCGGGGAACATTCTGATTATCTGTGAACCATTTTACGGTTAATCCCGACAACTGATCAAGGAAGGATAAAAGAACAAATTTTACTGCCAAGATCTCCCGCAAAGTGGAACTCGTTCGCATCTCCTCGTCGGACCAATTGCCTGACACTAAATCCTGGCCGCATTGAACGAAATAACCCCCAAAACCAGAATCACTTGCGTCCGAATAAACAACACCCACAGCACTAGACTTTGGTGACATTGGCTTCCCATTAATGGAGTCGATGTTGCTTTGCCAAAAGGAAAGCTCGTTACGAATCTCGGGGGACACGAACAGAAGTTGATCCCAGGAAGTTCTCTGCTCGATTGCTGCATAACAATTCCTTGTCAACAATCTTGTAACATTACCCACAACGCACGACATGGAAATAATCTGACCAGTAATCGAGGCAAGACCTCTGGCGGAAATAACGTTGTCTTGAAGACAGGCATCAATAGACGACTTAAGTTTGAGAATACGTTCTTCGGGAATAGAAATCAGACCCGTTTCAAAGTCCAAGAGCGTTCCAAGAAAAACTAAGTTTTACACAGGTTCCCAATTAGATTTTTCATCATTACTTGCAAAACCGGCCGAAACGAGATCTTTGCGAACTTGAACACTGATATTTTTGGCGCTCTCGCGCGATAAATTTCCTCCGATGCCATCGTCAAGGTACATCAAAGCTAACAGGCCACAACCCCTCCAGAACTTAACTAACTGGCGCATAACTTTAGTAAAAACGTATGGCGCTGAAGTAAGACCAAAAGGTAACACCTTGAACTCGTAGAATTTCATCGCGCCGTCGACTGAAGGCCATTTGAACGACAGAAACTTCGTGTGATCTTCACAGATATCAATGTGATGATACGCCGACTTAAGGTCAAATGAAAAGACAAACATACCAGGTGAAAACAGCTGAAGAACAGTTCTTAAATCTTCATATTTGACAGACTTCTTCACAACAAATTTATTCAGATGAGATAAGTCCAAAATCAGATGTAGCTTTCCTGAAGAATGATGGACAGCAACGTGTAACGGATTACAAAATTGAGGATACTCTGAAACTTCTCTTAAACAACCACGAGACATCAATTCTAAAATCGCCCCCTCCACAAAGATATGTTGACGACGGGCGGAAGATCTATTCTCAAACGAATATGGCAAGGGAGTCTCCCGAAAAAGAATCCTGTAGCCATTACGGATGATGTCTAGAACAAAGTCCGAAGCCTGAATGGTAACCTGCCAAAAAGAAAAGTTTGCACATAATTTCCCTTGAACAAAATTCGAACTCGATCCTTCGACATCCCGTTCAAATTCGCATGGTTCCAAACAGTCAAGGTTTGGATCCTGACGAAAGAGGTTTATCTCTGGAATTACAGAAATTGGCCCACTGACCTCGCTTGCCACATCGAAAGCACATGTCGGAAGCTCTGAATGAATTGTATGAGTATCGACTTTGGGGGCGAAAATAATTAGAAGCCGAAGGAAAAGAACCAAAAGAACCGCCAGGTCTGGAAGCGCTGAAGGATGGAGGCGCAGAAGCCGAGGAAACTCTAGAACTGGTTTTTCTCTTTTTCTCTTGAAGTGTCTTAATCCTAACAGCGGCTCTCTTCTCAGCTTTTTTGATCTTCGAGGCGTCGGCCTCATCGTCAGCCAATTCATCAGAAACGTACTCTTGGACTGTGGCCCAACCGAATTCCGATTTATCAGCTAGCTTGATTATTTTCTGCCTAGAATTAATCAAAGAAATACCTTTGTTAACTTCCTCCTTAGCTTTAGGAATGTTTCCGCTCTCCAAGGCTTTCAGTGCTGTACCACTCGTCTTGGCCACTTTACGATTGAAACTAAACTGCTGCTCGTTTCCTTTCTTCTTAAACACGTAGGTGTCAGGTTGGAGGTCGGACGCTATTTGAACGGCTAGATCTGACTGCGCTTGAAGCAAATTGGTCTGGAGACGTTGAATTTGTGCATTAACAGCGGTCAAGATTGCATTCTTCTGAGCGTCTAAAACGACAGCCAGTTCAGGAGAAAGAGATCCACCAGCTTCTTGTTCGCTACCCATGAAGACCGGAACAGAGGAAAATAAAAATAAAAGCGAGTCGCCTCCAGAGAACACCAAGAGGATGAATTAGCATACAAACACTCCTAATATACTCTCCCGAGAGTCCCTTGATGGTTCATACCGACGAGAGAATATTTTTCCGCTAATTTTCAAACCGCGGAAAAATTCAATTTATGACGCTTCAAATTGACCAAATTCGATATTTTAAAATTCAGTCCCAAACATCATCTCTAGGCTCTAGGAATTAAACTCATACAAATCCTAATATAGTTATTATTATGTTTACTCCCCAGAGGCTCGAGATGATACCTTTTGTTTAGGACTGAATTTTGTTTCACCCCCTCGGTCGGCACTGGTGACTGAAGAGGAAGCGGGGTTGCTCTGTTCCCGCGTTAGGAAAGGAAAGGAAAGGAACTTTATTTAAGTGTCTAATCTAGAGCTAGCACTAATCGGGGACACTGTAAATTGAAATTAACAATTTAACGCAAATAAAATCAAATGTTGGTTTTGAGGAGAGGGGAAAAACCGGAGTACCCAGAGAAAAACCTCTCGGTAGAGAACCAACAAACTCAACCCACATATGACGCCGAGTCTGGGAATCGAACCCGGGCCACACTGGTGGGAGGCGAGTGCTCTCACCCCCGTGCCATCTCTGCACCGTTCACAGGAGGACGCGATCTTCTCTAAAAACTGATAAGTTGGAGGCGTTCCGAAATATTTTATTTCCCTCGGAGGGGTGTTTTAGTGTTGTTGACCTTGAACGACTACAGTGGGAGTAAGCACCCGCATTGAAAGTCGGCGATTGATGGAGTTTCTTTTGACGACAAGATATCTATGTATTCGGAAATAGCGGAACAGGATCTGCACAACATCGCGCTTACCATATTTAGAGAGTTTCCTAAAACTGGCTACTGGTGGATGACCTGTTCCCCTATTTCCGAATACATAGATCTTACGGGCAAAGGAAACTCCATCAATCATTTTACTCGTGGAATCAGACATATGAGCCGACCTCGATCCCCCTGGAATAAATGTTGAGGTAAGGTGCACTCTCTAGCCTGTTGCAAACTGTTAATAGCCATCAAGTCGCGAGCTGAAACTATCAAGTGCACAACCTCTTGGTCAATTCCAAATACGCCAAAATATCGAAGAACTAACCCATGTGGCTAGTCTAGTCCGAAATGCAACGCGTCGATCGCGTTTGAATCGGCATCACTTGTAGCCTGCGTAGCAGCCGTTTCCTTTCCTTTTCCAAACGCTCGCGAAGGGGACAAAAACTGCGAGAGATTGCGAAAAATAAGGAGTAGGGGGAGGGGGTAACTCACGAAAACAGAAGCAAAGAAGCTGGACGCTTTCCAATGCAAATGCATTTAACGCATACTGAGAATAAGATGGCCACGGACCATCTCGCACCAACCAATCCAGGAGACCACAGGGGTGAACAGAACGAGTGATGAGATCAGACGCCGAAGATGGAATTGGATCGGGCATATATTGAGGAAGAACAGAGAGGAGCACTGTGTTACAGCATTGGAGTGGAGGCCAGAGGGGAGGAGGAGACCAGGTCGACCGAAAACAACATGGAGGAGAATGGTTGAAGGCGAAAGACGGGTAGCTAACTGGCAATCATGGACGACTGTCAGAGCTTTAGCAGCAAACTGAAGTGGACGGAAGTCAAAGCCTTATGTGCCTTATGGCACGAAGAGATATAGAGAGGTGAAGGGGGTGAGGCGACGGAAGGAAACGCCTGCAATCAGACCCAGGCATTTTACCGAACGTCCCACATTCCCTTGGGGCACCAAAGGTCACATTAGAGCCAATGATCATTAACTTCTCCTTAACTCCCACGAGTATTTGATAGATAGCGCTTTTGCCAAAACTAGTTGGCAAAATTGTGAGGACATCCTGTCCATGGACTAAACTCTTTATGGCAGCTCCTTGCTCCGGTTTGAGATCAATCTGTTTACCGTTTTTAGAAAGAAGAGAAAATTCGAAAGCTTCCACGGACTCGGCCATATTTTTCATTTTGTTCGTTGTTTTGTATTCCGGATGTCGATTATGACGGGCTACTAACCAATCAAATTGCGCTATTGCTCCCCGTTCGTGGGCGAACCGAGTTCGGTAAAATGTTTGGGATTGATTGCAGGCGATTTCTTTCCTCCCCAACCCCTCCCCCTTCTCGCTCACCCCGTCCTCACTTCTCCCTAATTTTTTGCTTACCCCAGGCGCTCGCCCGCCTTATCGCCCGCCTGTTCGATCTCCGCCAGGAAAAGGAAAAGAAACGGCTGCTACACAGGCTACATCACTTGCCTCAAGTGAACGAATAACATTAAATAATATTTCTCGGATATTTCTGAACGCCTCCAACTCATTAGTTCTTAGAGGAGATCGCTCACCACTGAACGCGGGAATAGAGCAACCTTGCCTCCTTTTTAGTCACCAATGCCGACCAAAGGAGTGGAACAAAATTTGAAGCGTCACGAAATTTGATATAATCACAAAATTTGACAGGTGAAAAAAAATCAACAATCAAGGAAATTTGATGCATCAAGAACTTTTACGAAAATTTAGGGTCCGCTTAAATTAAGATTTCAATCATAAAATTCAAAATTGAATTTTGGCAGAAATTATCCTCCATATATATTAATTAGCTTTGTGCAACAACTTAAAAATAGGCACGCATTGCGTACATGTGGGTAGTGCAGTGGGCTGGTTAGGGTTAGGGTTAGTAACTATTTTGTAGTAATTACTTTTGCAAAATATATTTTATTTTACTGTTTATTGTGTTGTCCAATTTTGTTATCGTTTTTACGAACAGTTTGATGTTTACAATTAAAGGGAAAGTACGGCCTAGAAAATGTTTCTCTGGATCGAAAGTTATTTACCTGCATTGTCATACTTGACCACTCATTTGGGCTTAATGTACTTAAATAGTATTAATATTGGCTCCACCATCACAACAAATTTACCTCGTGGTCGTTAAACAGGGTTTTATATGTGAGTTACGAAGCGAAAGAGAGCTTGCAGTGCTATCCCGCGCTCATTGCTGTGAAATAAACGTCTGGAAATCAAGTTTAATCTGTCTACCGTGGCTTTCTACGAGATCCCTCTTACAACGTCAAAACAAACGACAGATTTATATATTTCCATCGAATGGTAAGAGTAAATCGTTTCAGTAGTGTCTATAAAGCTATCACAATTTAACTACATTTCAAGTTGTTTATTTTACTGCCTGGAAAAGCGCATAACAGTGAAAGTCGTCAATATATTGCTTAATCCAGTTTTCTCGCTCCACTATAATGATATTTTGGACTGGTTTACTGAGATTTCAGTATGAAGCGAATGTTACGAAGACCAATGTTCATCTACCTGAACATCCCGCTTGAAGTCCTCCTTGGCAAAATGGCAGACCCGAACAGACAATGTAGCAGTCAGGTTTTCAGGTTTGAGAATCTATCCATGTTAAGCTTTTACTTTCATTTTCCGGTGGAATCTTCTGTTTTTGTTATTTTAATAGACGTGTGTCTAGTTTCATCCTCCTCGAAAGCGTAAAACACCAACAGCGGTAATTGTTTCTGTGAAAAGGCCTTGCTGTGTGTATTGAGCAACATCTGAAAGTTTCCTTGGCGAAACAAATACGTTTGCTGAAGCATCAAAGACGGCTGTCGCAGAAGAAAGAAAGTGAAAAAGAAAAGGTGGGCTTGTCGAATATTTCTATGTCGCATGTTCAAGGTTTTTGTCTTGTTTACATTTGCTCTAGCTGATTAATTGCCGCCTAGTTTGATTGACCAGAGAATCTACAAGTATTAAGTGACTTGAGTTTCTGTTGCACTTATGGCCTACTTCAACTTTGCCCACTACCTATTGAACCACAAGACCGTTTACCATGGGTCATCTTACATTTGAATTTCTCGAAGCAGAAGGGTCACACAACATTGAGAAAGTGATCCGTTCGGGGATCGAAGAACTTGGTGAGGTCGAAAACGTTTGTTGACTATTGCTACGTCATATCCAAGATGGCACTCTCCAAGTCACGAAAGAGGCAACTTCAAAGTGCTCTTTCACAGGAAACTGGAGAAAACGGCAATTATTTTCGAATTCCTGGGGAGAAGTTTTAGTAATTTAGAGAAACTTTTTCTAGACCGCACTTTCCCTTTAAGTGAGCCCTATCGGATAAGGTTGGTGCCTGGATGCGAGACCATATTTTTGTAACGTTTTATGCCTTATTTTAAACGTTAAAGAGAGAGAGAGAGAGACGAATGCTAGCCTTATAATACTTTTTTAATTCCGATAGCGCCTACGTCGAGCAGTTCTTCAAGATCCAATTTCGAATGTTTTTGAATGGTCTTCTGATAATCACGAGATACAATCATCAATGTCAAATCATAACAGGAGTCGATTACACTATAATAAGAGTGTCACACACTGTAACAATGCGGTATCGTTACAATTTTGTTGTTTTCGCTTTAGCATTTACATAACCAATTGCAATCCCGAAACGGTACACGCAGTTAGGCTAAGCGGGTGTAGAATCACAAAGCCTGCAAGAACTGTATGAAAGGATGCCACCAATGTTAACACCATTGTTGCGGTTGACCATTGCTCTTGCAAACTAAGAAAAAGGCAACAAGTGGTCCCGCAAACAGAATAGCTGTATAATGGACATCAACTGTTGAAAGTCAAGAAAATCCTACATTAGTTTCTAAATTCATGCACACGCTGAAGGCAGCCACGATGACAATATGGGTATTGCACTAACAGTGAACTACCCACAATAAAAATTGCGGTCAGCTACTGAAGGTACCTCGCCGGTATATGAGAGACATATACTTGAACTGCAGATAGAACAACGTTAAGAGTTTTAGATCATCATATCACAGTTATTAACGGTACTTCCTCTTCTGAGTAGCGAAAGGAAAGCCCCAATTCAGGCTTGAAGGGAATTGACTTCTGACTTCTGCGATGCCTTTGCCTTGCCCAACAAGTTGAGCTATCACGAGGCTTTCCTTCCGTTATTGCTTAATATTAATCGTGATTCTATCTGCAGTTCATACATTAAGTCTGATTAAGTCTCTTCTTGTTCACAACCTCTTCACTTGCACAAAGGACGAACTTCTAGTAGCTAGCTTGATGGTTTAATTGGTAGAGCACTGCACTGGTATTGAAGAGGTCATGGAATGATTTCCTTTTGTTGATGCCACAGCGCATTATATAAAGTTATGTGTTCAGAACTGATTCTTAAGGGCGTTTTGCAAAATACCCTTGCTGATAGGCATTATTATATCAGAGATCAAAGAAGCCGACGCGCGAACTCGTATCACTGATGATTTGTTCGAAAGGAGTGAGTTTACTTTTTTCCTGGCAGGTGACTTCATACACAACTTTGTGATAAGTAACTTGACATATAGGGCTGGGTTGGTGAATGGTATTTAGCAACCGCATATGTGGTATCAAGTTATGTATATATTAAGTCAACTCAGTGGTAGGACTTTCTTGCAATCCAGTAGTTTCACAATGCTTTCGTTGATGGGAGGTTCAAATGTAAAGAAGAAGACCAAATCAGGGATTGAGGACATTATTTAATAACGCAATGCCCATTACCGCGTGTGAATTAACCTTTAACGCAAGGTCTTATACATGTAAATAAACCATTTCCGAGTTGATGTCTTCCTCCTCTTAAAAGCGAGTCTAAGTGCAAAGTTTTTGTGATTGTAATTAGTTCTACTTTACATATGAATGAAAACTAATTTCCATGAGAAAAACTCCGCACTTAGACTCGCTTTTAAGAGGAAGCAGACATGAACTCAGAAATGGCTTATTGAAAAATGGGAAATATAAATTAAAACTACCCATAGTTAACTATGAACTACCCAAACAAAAAATATTTTGTCATTCGATGTAAATTCGTTCCCATTAGACCTGGAGAGATCAATATACTTCTCATTAAATATTTACTGATTAAAATCATAAATATTTAAAGATATGTAATGTACCCAAGTAAAAAAAGTGACGGTTCACAAGATTTCGTTATACGATCTATGTTCCGATAATCTGGGAAGGATAAGAACAATTACTGACGAGTATTGATGCTTTTTCTTTTTTTGCCTTGGATTTTGTTTGGACGTTGTCATGGCTCCCAGCAAGGTCAGAGCAGAGTTGATGTATATAGTGTGCTGAAAAGGCGCGAAACCTTAATTGTTATGTTTTCTTAACACCTCTACTCTTTTAACATACCATGCACCATAGTCCGATGCGATCCTGCCATTAATACTTTAAGTGATCTCAGTGTATGTCCACGAATTGGTTTGGAGAAGCCTTTTCTTTCTGAGCGGCTCTCAGAACTAGCGTTGAAGTTGCAGTAGTTGCAATAATTTAGGACCACTAGAGTTGACATTTGCAGTAGTTGCTTTACAATAAAAGTTGACGAAATTAAGACTGACAATACGATTCGAAATAACAGTAATAAAACTGTAATTTTCGGTAGTGCTATCATGTACATTGGAGGCTTCAACCGACGTTATTTAAAAATTAATGCCAATGGAGACAGATATGGTATTACAATTCTAACTCGAGCTCTGTTAATGTTCTTTCCTTTTTTTCCGCCAAAACGACCGTGTACACTTTATTTTTACATTTTCCAAAGCCGTTTTTTTTTATTGTCAAACTCCGATAGTTTAACAAAATGATGATATAAGGGTTTGACCCTTTAGTTTTACGTTGCTTAAGAAAAACCAGTTTGGGGATAATTGGAGATTGTAATTTTTTGTCGATGATGTTTTTTTTTTTTTTTTAACCGATCGGTTTCTAAAGCGATACTGAAACTGACATTTTTTCTGTCTCACAAAAAGTTATGTGAGGTTTTAATATTGACTGAGTTGTCAGCAGGGGGCTGGCTATATTCTTGTTTATGTGTCGATGTCATTATTATCATTTCTTTAGCCCTGTCCTGAAAAGTAATTTCAGAAAAAATTATTATAGATCTGAAGGCACAATATTGGTTGGTGAGAGATAACCAATAAATCATTTATGATGTTTATGTCCACCACCTGTCGATGACGTCTCATGGACGTATCCTAGGAGGAGGCAATGTGCATCCAGTGGTTAGGGAGCTTGCCTTGAGATCCGGATATCCCGGGTTCAAGACCCGTTCTGACCACTCGTTGAATTTGATCCTGGTAGTCCCTGGTTCAACTTCCCAGCAGCACTTGTAAATAGCCGACTGGTTTGCCTTTGGCCAGTCGGGATTCTTAACAGTTGTTGTTGTTCTGTTCCGTCGTTTCGTTGTGTTTCATTGGACCTGAAAAGCCCCTATGGAGAGCAGTCAATTAAGTATGTATTCTATTGTATTTTCCTTCTACGATATTTAGCAACATGCATCTTTGTCTCGATCGCGAAAAATCACGCGCTAGTTGAGCAGGCAAACACGTGGCAAGAAGCGTCTCAGAACGGATGGAATAACCAGAACACGATTCAGAGGCTGAAAAGTCGACATGTCAAACACCTACTCCTCTTGACTATTAAAGCGAACTGGTTCTTTGTTAAATGACAGCACCTTATGGCTAAGAGAACTCTTATTAATGAATCCCCCTAACTTGAATGATAGTTTTCAAGACATAGTCATTTTTAAATTGCTATCTCCCACGTCAGTTCAAAGAGTTAACTTATGCAAATGTGACGTAATCGGAAACATCGCTCCTTGATTGGCTCTCTCTCTATTCCTCACTTCTCTTGGTTTCACCTTCAGACTGTAAAGAGCCTCTGGGAATGGAAAATGGAGCCACCACTGACAAGCAAGTTACTGCTTCTTCGTCTTATCACGATCGCTACAACCCTGCGCGAGGAAGACTACACCTTAAAGCCTCGCTTCCAGATCCACTGGGCGGGGGCGCGTGGGTAGCTAAATCAAACAATATGAATCAGTGGTTTCAAATCGATGTGGGCATTGAAACCGTCACAGTGAAAATGGTAGCAACTCAAGGCCGAGATGGTGTGAATCAATGGGTTAAAATGTACAAGCTGCAGTATAGCTACGGTGCAGATGGAGGGAGTTTCCAAAACTACAGCAAAAATGGACAAACCATCAGCCAGGTTAATAAATGAATTTTGCATATTAATTAGGAAAAGTCATACATCTAACTCGATTTCTTGAGGGCTTCAAGGGTACCTATATCGAAAGGAGTTTGTAGAACAGATGTGGGGGCAGCATAAATTATATCATCAAGCGCTTTCAATCGCTTAAGAACTCTTCGTGGAGGATTTAACATGCAGCTTAACAGCGCTGGTACGCACGCCTCGGGTACATAATGCGAGTCCTCCAAAAATTTACAAAGCACGCTCGCGCTCATAGAGTTTTCATCGCTTGCTTGAAGTTACTTCCCTTTCGCTTCTTACTTTAACCTTTCTGGAAAGTGAAGCTTTTTAATATAACCCCACAAGACAAAGATACACTCAGTTGATCGAATCCCTCAAGTACTGTATTACTTGTATCCGGGAGCCGGCAAGGCTTTAACGCCGGCAGTTTTTGTTTTTGTTTTGGTTTTTCCCCAGGAATTTGTCGCCAATGCAGATTCGCATTCTGTTGTCTTCAATGAGCTGAACCCACCAATAAGAGCACGCTTGATCCGTTTTCAACCAACTGCATGGAAAAATAATATATCTATGAGGGTGGAACTCTACGGTTGTCAAGGTAACGTTAAGAAATGGTTCACAACCGCTAGGCAAGGGCGGACCATGATAAACGTACCATCGAAACAAAAGCATGTGCTTGCCGTGAGCTCAAAATAATTCCATCCGTTTGCAAAATGAAAGGCAATGTGATGAGATGCGTTGTCCATTAAAAACGTATTTTTTATCTTTAGCATCGATCATTGTTGCTCCTGTCTTCTTCACTACTACAATTTTTAGCTTTACGCGGGCCTCATTGTTTCATTAGTTTAAGCTGCATGCTTTACATTTTCGCTTAATTAAAAGTTCAATCTTGAAGTTCTAAATTTTCATTTACAATCTACAAATTGCATGTCTGATGCTGGCATTAGAGAGAATTAAGAGAATTCTAACATCTCGATGTTCAAGTTAAGTGAAACGGGAAACGAATTGAAGGTCATAAAAGGATACGAATTCTCTTACTCTGAGTAGTCTCCCCTTTTGAAAAATTACCTGATACATCAAAGGTCGATCAGCGGTCAGCAAGATGGCCGCGTTTCATTTCGCTAGTTCAGTGCAAAGCTCTTTTTTACGAAATACTACCATTACTATACCTTTATTATGGTTAAGTACTTAAGTTTTCCGTGCACAAGTATAGCATTGCTAGGAAAAGAGGAAAAGATAACTGAAATGCAATCAATTTGAAACTAACATTCATTCTTATA
>NC_090871.1:63667213-63684713 GCF_036669935.1 Montipora foliosa | reverse complement strand
TAGGCTTCTTTGATATTATTTTAAGGCTAGTTTAAACTATTTCCCTTTTTTTGTACATTGCTTTTTCAATGATGTCTTGCGATTAAAAGGTGCATGTCGACCAATTTTGAGTTGCTTTCAGGCTTCTCTTTAAGTGAATCTAAGTATGAAGTATATCTTATGAAGTAAGTGAGTAAAAACCTCTTAGTAGGAGGAGAAATGTTGTTAGTTTCTAGAGCGAGTTTCAATCGAGTGTCGTTAGACCTAAACCAAAGTAATTACTTTGGCCAGTCAAAAAGGACGGAGAAAATCCGGTAAACCAATCAAAACTCGAAGTAATTACACGTAGCCGACACAAAGCGCGGGAAAATGTGCTTGCGCAAGCCACGGTTGGTTTCGGTTTCACTTCTGATTGGTTGACAAAATGGCGCGAGAACTTTGCACCAGTCACTGAGTGAAGTAATGCAAAACCAATGCAATGCGGTAATTACTTTCGACACTAAGTTGAAAACCGCTCTAATCGACTCGCTTTTAATTCCCACGAACAGAACTTCTGCTCGACTAACACCTGTCACCCAGAGAATACCTTGACTTGCCACAGTGGATTCTCCCAACGAGGATTTCGCTGCCTTTGTAAAGCCGGTTACTATGGTAGCGACTGCGAAAAAGGTAGGATTAAGGAGGCTCGAAAGGGTTTTCAGCTGACCGCGCGCGCGTAAGAGACACACGTGCACACAATTCTTCAGCTGCTCGCGTCAGCTCATGATTCAAATGGGTCACCAGAAATAAACAAATACTGCTAATTTCGCTCAACTTTCTCCTAATTCCCTTAAATATGGAATATAAATAGGCATCTCCTATTGACGAAAACTACGAAAATTATACGCAAAAGGTTTAATGGTCACTTAAATCCGTTTGTGCTGGCCTGTAACTCCACTCGCGCGAGGACTCAAATGAGCGGGTGACGCATGCGTAAATGCTGATCTTGTAACCCCCTCATTTTTCCTGATTTTGCAACTTTACTCGTCTATATCACTGCTTCCGGACGGCGATTTTTTCATGTTAGCTTACATTAATTTAAAACGTTTGTCTTTCAAATTTCAAAAAAAATTCTGTGGGTGAAAAAAAAAGTTAGATACACATTTCAAAAAAATTGATGTTTGCGAAAAACTGACCTACAGATTTTGTTGAATTTTACATATTTTAGAGAGCATTTCTAACGGTGAATGGGAAAATTTCCCCGTCCCGTTTCTTCGAAAAAGACAACATATGTTGATTTTAAGGCTCAAAGAAATGCTTAATGTCGTTGCCATGGTAACGTTATTTTGGCGGAAAATATAATTTGAGAAATCTGCGATGGGTAGTTAATACCCTGGCCAAATTTCGTCGTGATATGATTACCCTAACTGTATCTATGGACAGAATATCTTTATTTGTTTGAAAAAAAGGGGAAACTATTTCGAGCCTCCTTAAATATTCAAAGAATTTCAGTTTACCAATAAAATTAACTACTATATAATAATACTTTATATTTAGAGAGAGTGATCTGACATGTTGATTGAAATCAAGTAGTCATAATAATGGTCCTGCTACAAGCTATGTACCATTTAAAGGGAACCTCCACTAGAACAAGAAAATAACTTTAAACCACATATCATAATCTTTATCACTTTCCTGACACGAGAAATGTTCTCTTTCGGTTGCCGTCCGCGTCTCAAAAATGCGCGTCCTTAAATTCCCTTATAACTGGCGTGTCGTGGTTGCCCTATTAGGGACCTTTAGATTCTAGGACGAGGACGAGAACGAGTACGAGTTTTGACTGGCAGTTTTTGGCGAAAATACTTTAAGAATTTATAGCCCGTACGATTAATCGTACTCTTATTTAGCAGTATAGGTTGCTCAAATATTCTTATTGCTGTTACCTGGGCCTTTTTCCGGATCAAAAAATGCAAAAACCGCTACCGTGTTGTTGACTTGTTCTGACACGACAATATTTTTGCAAAATCACGTTCTAAAACGACGACGGTAACACGTTTTTCCCGCCAAAATGACGCTGGTTTGCGCGCGCTCACCGTTGTTCTATGAGAAAATCTCGTACTCGTAGTCGTTCTCGTCCTAGAATCTAAAGCTCTCTATTGTTTCAACAACAGGACAACCACGACACGTCACAATTATTCAAGATGGCAGCGCCCAGGAAATTTGAAAGTTAAAATAAGTAATTCTCAGGGCTGTCAACCCCTAACTTCTTCAAATATTGACGATTGATAGGGATGGGATGATAGATGACGTCATATTACGATCTGTAGAACAAACGAAAGTACACAGTCACATAACCTAGGCAAAAGTCGAAAAACGCGCGAAAAAGTTATAACTGGCATTGCAACATCTGGTTTATTTCAGACCAATCACATTGCTCAAATTAACAAACACTTGCATGAACGGTTTATCCGAGTTTATGAGAGTTTATGAGATTGAAACTGGACGTTTGAATTTTGTTATTATCGATGTTAAAACAAAGTGGAAAGTGGTTTCTCACAAAAAATGACAAACTTGGGTATTTAATCGGGAGATTTCAGATCCTAATCTTGAGATCGGGAGATTCGGTCCAAAATTTGGAGTCTCCCGGATTATCCGGGAGAGTTGACAGCCCTGGATTCTACAATTGATACAAACACTTTAATGAAGAAAATTGTCGATCAAATTTGATTGCAAACATTATTTTGTCAGGTTTAAAATTATTTATTAGTCGGAGTGGATTTTCCTTTAAGAATCTCAACTGGTGGAAGGCAAACAAACACCAGTATTTCAAACATCGTGAGCTCCAAGTTGCAACTTTCACTTCGCCACGCTGCTCCTTCTAAATTTTAGAATTGATTGCCAAACTACATCAATTTCATTATTCATCGACCGGCAATTTAAACGGGCTGTGTCATGACGGTATTGTAGTAAAAATCTGGAAAGCAAAGGAGACTTTGCCGATGACCGATGGCAAACAAAAAGTAATGGCCAAAGTTTCTTCAAAACGGCTATTTTAGCTCACAGAAACCATTCTTAAGTGTTCTTGGTTACGCGTAGCCAAGATTAAAATGAATGCCAATTTGAAAACGTCGGGCCGACATTTTCAAGTACTCCTCTTGCATCTTAGAAAAATTCCGTAATAATTTAGTGTGGCTCATTTTGCTTCTAACATTTGATCTCACGGCGGTGATCCACAAGCAATTTAAGAATGAAAAAGACGAAACCAATGCTTATCGGAGTCTGTACTAGTAGCACACCTTAGTAAATTTATGGTCAAAATAAAAGGGATAATTCCCATGATACTACCCTTTAAATATTTCTGGTTCAAGCCCTGATTTTCGAACAGAACGTCTAGTATCCGCCTGCCCTCCCTGATGTGTATGGAGAGCTACACCGGTTTGGAATCGAACTTTTCACCTTTACAGAGCAGAAAAGATGAGGATTTTTGCATATTTTTGAGACGTTTAAGAATCCAAACACACAACTGTCTTGACGAGTAGGAGGAGACCCCCGGGTTATGGTCTGTACTCCTTTCACATGCGTAAGTGAGTTGGGTGGGTGAAATCAAATTTGGATTGTTATCGGCTACCAGAGGCGCCTTTACATGCTGAAGTCCGATCTCACCCCAGAGAAAGAATCGTAAACCGCCATTAGACTGTATGTGAAATGTGCTGGGTGTATAAATCCATCACCATTAAAGTGGAGAGTTTGTGTTTATTGCCATAGGTTATTTCACCTTTCCTCAATTTATTTACTAACAAACGGCAAGTTTACCCCACTTTCTGCCTTAACTCTAAAAGATCAAAAAAATTCACACAGCTCACTTTCACTTGTTTTCCTTTTTATTTTCAGTCGCACTCTGGGTAGATGCTAGCCCCAAAATGAATATAACTCAAACAGGAAGCAGGGTGAATTTCTTGTGTAACGCAACCGGCGAAGATACCCCAACGGTTACTTGGACAAAATCTCGAGGACATCTTCCAACATCAAGCTCTGTTGACAGTGACGGCACACTGATCATACCTACTGTCGAGGTAGAAGACAGTGGCTCTTATTTATGCACTGCAAGTAACGCCTTTACGACGTTGGCTTCATCAGTGGAGCTAAAGGTGTTTTGTTCTCTGGTTATTGTTTCCGATCCCGTTGAATTTGCGGATTTGTACGTTGGTCAAGGATTGAGACTTTCCTGTCCAATTCCCGATGACCCACGTGCAGTTTTGACGTGGATGTTCAATGATTCAGTCTCGTTGCCCGCGGAAGCATCGGTCGAAACGTCAAATACATTGTTTATTCCATATCTTGTCGAGGAGCACACCGGATGGTTTTCTTGTTTGACGAAAGATTCACTTCAGTGGAATACGACAGTTTTCGTAAAGTTTCCCGAAACTTGTACAATAATTAAACAAACTGTATGTGACGTCAGTGGTTTTTACGTCATAGATCCAGATGGGGAACAAGGCCAGGCTCCATTTAGCGTTTACTGTAACATGACTGACAAGGAAGGGGTTGGAGTGACAGCTGTCAGTCATGATAGTGAAAAGACAACCTTGGTCAAAGGTTTTGAACGAAAGGGAAGCTACAAACGAGACATCAATTACAACAACGTTAGCCTCGCTCAAATCAAAGGGTTGATCGAACATTCCATGGAATGTCAACAGTCCGTAGAATACAAATGCAAGCATTCTATTCTCAGTAGCTTCTCTAATGATCAAGTCCCCTTCGCTTGGTGGGTATCCCGCGATGGAGAAAATATGATGTATTGGGATGAAACGAGTTCAGCCACTCCCGGTTGCGCGTGCTCAGTAACGGAAACATGTGCTGATCCCATCAAGCGTTGCAACTGCGATAAGAACGATTTTGAATGGCGCAAAGACAGCGGTATTTTAACCAACAAGTCTCACTTACCTGTCATTCAGCTGAGATTCGGAGACACTGGAAGCCCTAATGAAGAAGGATATCATTCGCTAGGAAAACTAGAGTGTTATGGAACGCACTGAAAATTTCTTGAAAATGCCAACATTTCGAGAATTTATATCTTACTATAAAGGTGCCGTAAATACAAGCAATCATTATTAACTCCAAAACAAAACAAAAATTTACCACAATTGCCTGTAATCTCGCAATCTGATTGGCTAATTTGCCGTTGTCGATGAGAGTCTAGACAACGCTGTACGCGTCATGCTCGCGTCATTTTGTCACGCAGTGTAATAGCCAATCAGGAACGCTCATTTTGGGAAATAAGCCAATCATATTGCGAGAAAGTTATAGACAACGCTTGCTCTTTCTTTGGTCATGATTTTGGTCACGGCTGCGCCTCGTGAGTCCACAACATTTTGACCACTGTGATGACGAATACCGTTGTCGATAAGAGTACAGACAACGCTCAACCACTTTCGATTTGTTAACCTTACTAAAACATGATCTTAAACTAACGTAAACGAAAACGTTGGCAGTGAGAAACTGTGGCTTTATTACTGAACCAACTAAAGAAGACAGTTAATTACCACTTCTTATATTACATTTATTTGTTAAGAGCATACTTCTTAATCTAGTTACTAGTGTCTCTAAAAGTTTTGCACATATATAGTTTGTTCAACCGTCACTTCTGAAGATGTATGTTGCACTTACGAAACGTCAAGTTAAAATGCGTTGTAATGTGTTAATCACCGCAGTTTGCCCATTGTTTTTGATAATCTAAATTTTCTTTTAAATCCTCCTATAAGCTTTAAATGAAACCTCTGATATAATCTCTTGTGACAGACCCAATTTTTTTTTTTTTTTAATTGAAATTGAAACTAGCATCCCCAAGCTCCTTTTCAATTCCAAAACCGGCATTTTAATGTGGCGGAACGAGCGACAAACACGAACAAAATTAAGTACGAATTTAATTGGCTAATTTATGCTAGCTCAATTCCGATGTTTTTGGCTTTGCTAACTATTAACCATAATACATCGCACTTTTGACCAGAATGCACTGTGCAGGGACCAGAATGAATTACATGAACGTCATGGAGCCTTGCTTTGAGCAGGACCCAAAACACAATGAAGAACACTGATCAACCTCTTTAAGGTGGCTAAAACCAGTTTCAACACTTGAAAAACAAAACGTTCTTATTAGAAGGATTCACACCACTGACAACACTTCATCACTTAACAGCAATGATATGGTACCTCATCAAACACCAATTATTGCTGATAAAGATTCGGTCATTTTTGCGACGTAAAAATTTACCGTGGCAACAGGAAAGCCCTGCAAAAACACCCTTTATTTTTGGCTATAGCTACTCAATTATCTTTTCTTCATTTTCTTTAATAGTTTCCAGCAACCTAAACGCAGTAGCTGAGGAAGCCCCGGAAACAGAAAAATATTTTCCTAACCAAGCCAGGGCTTCCAAGCTAAATAAGTTAGAATCTATGGAGAAATATACACAAATAAAAGAATTAAAGCGCTAGCAGAGAATGATAAATACTATAAGTATAAGTTTATAATATGCAAGTTCTAAATTATGAAGATGGGCCTTAGGGGCCCACAGACGGATTTTTCGCGCGTTGCTAAGGAAGTGAAATGTTACTTCCGGTAACTGACGTCATTATATCATGAGCTGACAAGAAAACCCACTCACAAGCAAAAGTCACCGCACAAACTGTTGTTTCCATCGAAGGTTTTTCCTCGCCCTTCCTCGCGCTCGTTCTCAGATCAACTGCGCATGCGTAAACGAGCTGACTTCCGGTTTGAGAAAAAAGCTAAATTTCCGGCGGTTTTAGATTGAATTATTTTTTTTTTTACATGGCACGTTTCACCCCCAAATACAGAATATAGCTAAGCATTGATTTTTTAAAATCATCTTTTTTGAAAAAGTTATGGGTATTTCTGTATCGTTTATGTCTTTAAAAAGAACATTTTTGAAAATAAAAAAAACCATGCTTGTTCTGGATGCAAAAACTAATACAAATTATCAAACCAGCGATTAAATACCCAAATTGCGTAGCACGGAGACAAATTTAGAGTTTTCCTTTATTGGTCACGTGACCATGGGCGTGGTATGATGACGTCATATTTAGGGACATTGGCTTACAAAAGTTGTAAACTGACCAAAATAATGCCAAATTCTCTCAAATTACTTAACCATTACATCCTTAGCAACGCACCCCAAAAAATACGTCAGTGGGCCCTTAAGGTAACTCTTGAAATTGCTTATAGATACTTACTTTCTTAAACTCAAGGACAAGGCATTCCATTCATTAACAACACGATGAAAATACGATGAACTTAAGCAAGTTTGTTCTAGCATACTTAATTTTATAAGAACATTCAGTATTCCTAAGATCATATGAGGTGTTTCCTACAGGTTCTAAGTAATCAGATAAATCAATGTCACATAGTCCTTGTTTACATTTAAAAAGGAAAATAAGATCAAAGTACTTTCTTCTAGATGCTAAAGATAGTAACTTAAGCAACTTTAACTTTTCCTCATATGGCTTATTCTTGAAAATTACTCTTGTGGCTCTGCGCCGTACACCTTCAATGATGTCGACCAAATACGCTTGATGGGGTGACCAGACTTCGCAGGCGAACTCCAGGTGTGGTCTGACCAAATGAATAAACAACTTCAGGAAGCTTTTTGGGTTAGGGCGATTTCCACAGGTTCTTCTGATGAGGCATAGTATCCCGTTGGCAATATTTGCTTTGATTACGATGTGATCTCGCCATGCCAAGTTGTGAGTGATGATGATCCCCAGGTCCTTTTCTTCCTTACATAAGGATATTTGGTTAGAACCAAGGTGGAATGTATTTATTATAGGGTTTCTCTTTTTGGTGATACAGAGGTATTTACATTCACCTATATTAAATTTCATGTCCCAAATTTCACTCCAGTTTGTAATTGAAAGTAGATCATCTTTTAAGATTTCACAATCCATTTGTGAAGATATAACTCTACAACACTTGGCATCATCAGCGTAGAGGGGAACAATAGTATCAGGTGATAACTCTAAACTGATGTCGTTGATGTATACAAGAAACAGGATTGGTCCAATTAAGGAACCCTGAGGAACCCCTGAGGTGACATGTTTCCATTGAGATGACATTCCATCAATGATAACCCAGTGTCGTCTGTTCGTCAGGTAGTCCTCCATCCAACTTAAAAGTGGGTCACGGAAGCCAAAAAATCTGAATTTGTATATCAACTTTTGGTGTGGTACCCTGTCAAACGCTTTGGCCATATCTAAATAAATGCTACCAATTTGACCACCAGTGTCCAATGTTGATACCAATAAATGCACATGCTGTAACAATTGTGTAACGCAAGATCTATTTGGTCGAAAACCATGTTTTGATGGATTCAAAACATGGTGCACGTGGTCATAAATTCTGGAAAACACGCATTTCTCGAGAACTTTCGACATGACTGAAATTAAGGCGATTCCTCTATAATTAGTGACATTGTTCTTAGGGGCTGATTTATGAACTGGGATGAGATTGGCATCTTTCCATTTCACTGGAAATTTCCCGCTAGATAGAGATTGGTTGAATAAACAGGTCAAGTGGCCAGCTATTTCACAAGCGAGTTCTTTCAAAACTCGTGCAGTTATTTCATCTGGTCCTGGACTCTTGGATGGATCTAAATTCAACAATATCTTTTGAACTTCGTCAGCAGAAAGCGTGATGAAAGATAACTCGCTTATATAAGGTACAATTGGATACAATTGGATACAATTGGATCTCTAAAACGAACTCGGTGACCCCCATTCTTATTTCTGAAATGTAATCAGCGTGCAAGAATGAAAATTTATGCAAAGTTTAAAACAAATGTGTGGAGCGGATTTTCAGCCACCTTAAATAATTTAAAATTTAAGGTAGCACTGAATCCGCTCCACAGATTTTTTTTTAAACTTTCCGCTTTTTCAGATATGAGCAACTAAAGACAAAATATAGGGTGCTTTTTACAATGTTTTCCTGTTGCCATGATAACTTGGTACATCACAAAAATGACCATTTTGTTTAGCAATAACTGATGTTTCACATGGTACCATAACATTGCTGTTACGTGATAAAGTGTTGTAGTGTCAATCCTTCTAATAAGAAGGTCTCTTGAAAGGTCTCTTGGCTTGAGCCACCTTAAGCTCACTTAATCTGGCACAGCACCCCGAAATCTCGGGACCGTATGTTTTCGGGCACGGCACGGTAAATTTTTCGTGTGTAAACAGAAAAAATGACATATTAGGCACCTGTGCCAGAAATTATAGGAGTGCCGAACACATTTCCGAAGGTGTACCCGGCACTCCAAATATTGGTACAACGTCACAATTTTGGAGTGCAGCCTGTGCTTGTAAAAATCTGGCTGAGGCTTTACGCTCATAGAAACAACAATATCCACATAAAATGTCATATCCTTGAGGTATACTAGTTTTCAATTACACTAATCAAACATTAAACACCCAATTAATAAGGCACCAAACTTTCTATGCATCAGAAATGTAACCCTTGCTTTTAAATGCTAGGAGTTTCTAGGAAATCCACAACCCTGCACTTATGTCCAGGTTTGACCCTAATTAGACGCACGCCCAATTTTGACATCCAACACAAAGTGTCCCTTTAAGTCTAAACATTTGCCACCTATTTTCAACAATAAGGTAAGGGTAAAGGTAAGCGTTATTTTTAGCTTTGGGTAAATGCAGCAGTTAATCTTCACTTAAAGAGCAGCATTTGGGGGACACTGTGACATAAATTGTCTGTATTATGAGACACAAGTGATGTTGAAGTTGGCTAGAAGAGCAAGGGGACACTTCGTGACGCTTATTGAAATCCCCGTGCATCTAATTAGGGTCAAACCTGGACATATCCACAACCCTGGACAAAAAGAGTTGACACTTCTCCCAGCTTTCGACTGTTAGGACCATAACCTGAAATGAGGCCAGCAATGTTCATTACCAATGCCCCACCCAACATAATGTTGGTCATGTTAGGTATTACATCTCCAGAATGAATAACCGGCTGTCATAACATATATGTATATAAGGGTCACTCGGGAGTCAAGCAATTAACATAATGTTATGTTAATAATAACTATTATCATTTTAAAAACACCCAATGACCTTAAACGTCTTCCAGACTTGCTACCCACACTGTTTCAGTTGCGTGAGACTTTTCGTGGCGCTGCAGATGTCCAATATGCTTATAAACCTTGCCACACTGGCTGCATTCAAATTGCTTTCCCTTTAAATGTATTTTTTTGTGGCAAGAGAGACCTCCACTGTGGTTGAAACACTTTCCACACACGTCGCATTCAAATGGCCTCTCACCAGTGTGTATCCTCATGTGTAAAGCGATAAATTAGATCCACTATACTTAAACCGCTTACCACATACTTTGCATTGATAAGGCCTTCCGCCTGTATGCTTTCGATAATGATCCTTCAACGTCCCTGACGAAGCAAATCTACTCCGCAATAGCCACACTCATAAGGACGTTCCCTTATGTGTACTCTGATGTGTGGCCTGCCCAAACTCCTTGAAACAATAGCTACACTGATACGGCTTTGCTCCTGTATGGGTGCCGATGTGTCCCAACAAAATTTGGGTGTAGAATTGGGTATCATTTTTCATGAAACTGACCAGTTGGCGAAGATTTTATCTAGACTAAGGGCGCTTTCCATTTGATAGAATTGACCGGCCAGACAGGGCATTTGGCAGGACTAATTCTACAACGCCTTCAAATTAACACGCTTTGAAGGTATGATATATGCTCCTCCGGAAGAATACGAGGGATTATCAAGCAAGTTTTCCTTCAAATTGTTGCATTTTCTTTGCAAACTGATGGGTCTGGCCGGCCAGTTCTGACAAAAGGAAAGTGCCCTAAGGAAACCAGGAATTGTCTCTCAAAAATTAAAAAAAAAACAATTCGGCAAAGTTTAAATTTACGCAACTCACCCTCAACAGTGTCGATATCTGGCTATCATAAAAGACTACTGGATATTAACTGTTAAAAGTCGGGTTAAAATAAACAATTTATTGTTCTTGATAATGCGTACGTGCGTGCTTGGCATTGCTCAGCACGTATCCTGCAATGCGACCAGTTTGAATATGGGGTTGAAAATCAAAAACTCATGTCCAATATTAGGCCTTTCTCGGGAAGGTGTGGCAAATGGTACTTCCAAAACCTTGGCACAAACAAACTTTTCATCCGATCTCGAAATCTTGACAGCCTTTGGGAAGAGTCTCGAAGGCTCGTTTATATTGCATTTATTTTGGTGTGAAGTCTTGCCGCATATGTTTTGGTCTCGGTCTCGGTTTTTGCAAACAAGGGTTTCGACGTCTGCACGAGTCTCGGATTTTACCATTCATCACTTGTGAGCTACTCTAGGATCTATAGGGAGGATTGGGTGAGTTTACTCTAATATAGGGTAGCAAAATTCAGCTGAACTAGCTCTGGTATAGGCTAAGGTTCCAGGGTTCCAGAGTCACATCCCCACCCAGAAATTCCTAAAGTACCCCCTCCCTTGGGGTTAGTGGTGGATATTTACCGAGCCATGAAGCAGCAAGATAAATATCCACCTCCAGCCACTGACAACATGTTAGTACTTATACTAAAACAGTGAGATAATACACAGCAGCAAAAAACGATCTGTGATTTTAACTCGTTTGTTCCTGGAATGATTACAATATTTTCGGGCACAAATCCTTTGCGACATGGTCACAGGTGAATAGCAAAGATATTCGGAGTTTGAATAGCCAGTCAGAGGATGCCTTCAATGCTAACCACACTGACTGTTTTATTTTATACTAAAGCATCTTATTTCATGCTCAATAGCAATGACTGAAGTTTATGATGCCATACCTAGAGAAACATTCAGCAACGTTCATAACAATGCACATTGACTGACATTCATAATTAAACCAACAATTTTGCATTTCACAGCTGCGAATCATGTTTTGGGATGCAGTTGGCACCCCAAAGGTGGATTAAACTCATTGAATCACAATGCTACATCAACTCAAATGCTGATTGCCATTTGAACTTCAGATTCGGCAAGTTAATAAAATTATAATGAATAAAACATGTTATTGAAAACTGAACTACGAATATCAGATTTCCAGCATTTTCATTGGCTTGCCGGACACAGGTTATCAGTTCATATACCTGCTGTACCAAATATGGTCAAGCAACGTGTCAGCAATGAAGTGAGCTGAAAACAGCTCTGAGAAAATATGGCCGACAAAAGCAAAATTAAATCAACATGGAACTGTTGTTGATCCTGGAGTATTTAAAAAAACAATTATTTTACTCGGGCTTGCTGGATATAAAGTGATTATTACAGACTCAGCACTATGCACCTCGTTGGTTAATGTACCACTTCATATCCAGCACACTCTTTTAAAATTATTGTTAAATAACAATAATAACGGTAATCTAAAATGCATTTTATTTGAGTGTCAACTGTATTTACATGTAGCACTGGGACACTGTAAAGAAATCAAATCATAGGTTTGTTTTTGAGGAGAGGGGAAAACTGGAGCAGTATCTGGAAAAAAAACCTCTCAGAGAGGAGTAGAGAACCAACAAACTCAACCCACATACTGTATGACGGCAATTTCGAGAATTGAACCCAGGCCATATTGTGCTCTCATCACTGCATCATCCTTCTCCCTAAAAGTTAATGATAGGAGCAATGAGCAGTGTTGAGAGAGGCACAATGAGAGATGGGAATTTAAAGTTGAAGTGGCCATGAAGACCATTTAGTGGTCAGAGCAGGATTACTACAAAGGGTATAAATACACTATTTGTTCCACAGTACCAAATTTATTATTTGTAATTTGCAAAAGTACAATCTTAAGGTTTATTTCTTCTGTTGGGTCATGCAACCAATAAGCTATTTGGATGACCCAAACTCCACATCAACATGTTTAATTATGTTCATCATAAGCCATCTGTTTAGTTATAAAATTCTGTATATTTGATCAATATTGTTCTGACTGATAACTATTTTAATATAATGTATTTAGATTTGGAGTTAAAGTAACCTTGACAAATATAAAAGGGGGAAAATAAGATTTATAATGCTGTTTGTACACCCGAGCAGTGCTCAAAATTAAGCCAGGCAACTTAACACGTAAATTTGGTTGGCTCAAAAAATGCCTGGTTGCCCATTGCAAAACCCCATACAATTAAATTCACGCTGTGTCGAGATGTAATCCCCTGGCGTTGGAGCTTGAGTATACCATAGTTCTCAGTGTGCAGCTGTGTTTGTCTTTTTGCATGTGTATGTGTGGAGGTTTGGGTTTGAGTTTTAGCATCTTCAAAGTGGAGTCTTCGATGTCCATCGCCAGCTTGTGTGAATTTTCCTATCTGGAAACTTTCTGTAAAAGCCACAGGTATTCAAAACACAGGAAAATGCTCAACTGTGGCAAATTAATGTTAACTTCATCTAACTTATAATTAGTACTATCAGACATTGACAACAAAAAACTGCCGAGTGAGTCAGGGGCTAATTATGTACATGAAAATTTTATATTTTCTATTTTTGGCTGGGTTGTCCATTGTTTTTTCTTCGGGTAACCAACCTTTTCATTTTACCAAAACCTAGTCGCCCGGTAAACTTTCTGGTCATCTGGGACGACTGGACGAGCGTTAATTTCAAGCAATGCACCAGACAGTGTGGACAAAATTGTCTTCTGTAAAGAAACAATAACTAACTTTAGTATAATTACAATTAGGGGATTATTAAAAATTGTTGCTCATGAGGTGATTATTGCACAATAACCACCTACTAATGGTTTTTTTTTTTTTTTTTTTTTTTTTTTTTAATGGCTGCAAAGCCGTTTTGTCAAGGTGACTGAGGAGGAAATAATGTTTTGAAAAAAAACCTCATTCCCAGGGATTTAAAAATTTAAATTACACCAAAACCTGAACCTGTGACCCCGTTGAAGTCCTAAATTTTTCAGGCTTCTCTACGCAATTGTAAAAATTGCGTTCATAACTGCCAAGATCATAGCTTCACTTGATTTACTATCCACAGTTCATGTATGATTTATTTCATATACCAGTTCATCATTGATTCATTCCTCGTGGGACCATTGGAACCCACAAATGATTAGCTCCCAACGTCAGTGGTTTCATAGCTCAGTTGGTTAGAGCGTCGCACCGGAGTTTGAACCTGTGACCCCGTTGAAGTCCTGAATTTTTCAGGCTTCTCGCCGCAATTGTAAAAATTACGTTCATAACTGCGAAGATCATAGCTTCACTTGATTTCCTATCCCCAGTTCATGTATGATTTATTTCATATACCAGTTCATCATTAAAACAGGAATTATTCACCGCAGGATCAGTAAATATCGGTGAATGAAAACCTCGACTTCGTCTTGGTTTTTATTTACCAATATTCACCTTGCCCTTGGCGAATGACTGTTAAATGGTAACACTCTAGATAGACATCGAACCAACAACCCTGAAGGATACGGTCTGGTGCAGTGATCACTAGACCCCAGAAACAAATCCTGTTTGATGCATCTCAATAAAAGATAATTTATTATTACCTTTTATTGTAATCAATAAGTCACAAGAGCGTTTTTACTGTCGTTCTTACAGTATATGTTAATGCTCCCCAAAATGGTCAAATTGCGAAACCCCCTCGCGTTAGCGTTCATTTTAATACAAAAAGACGGGGAAGTGTAAAATGCAGACTCAGGTTATAATGTAACATTTGAAAAAGGGCAAACTCTTTAAAGTGCCAACAGTTAAGGCTAAATATTGTTTTATGCCTAATTAGACCTAAGGTTAGCATTTATGCACCTATCAATGTTACGGTTAGGTTAGTTACGGTTAGGTTAGGTTAGGTTAGGGGGGGGGGGGGGGTCTACCTACAGGAAATTGACTCAGAGAGCCTTCCCCTGGGTAGGGATTTTGACATGTAGGCATTGCCCCATGGTCGGGAATTTGACATGTCCGCCATCTTGGAACACCGAGAGAACCTGGAGATGAGTTATCCTCAACCTTGGTTTTGATGGGACTTCTCTTGTTTTCCTGATTTTTCTGGACACCGTGGTTAAAAGAAAGGTAAGCGAATCCATCTTCAGAGGTGGATCCATACTGATTTCCAACGTTTTACGGAAGTCGGTCAGAAACATGGGAAAGGGGATTTTGGAGAGTTAAAATCTAAAATCTTCCCGAGGGAGTATGCCCCCGGACCCCCCTAGAAACTATTTCGGATCCTAGCTCCACACCTGGTCTTGTCTTTTTGCAAATACGGTCCATCTTTTCTATCAGTCCTTGCTGGAGTGTTCACAAGTACGAGAATGTTTCTTTCTACTTTTTTTTGTGATTTCTTTTTGTATCATTTCTACATATTCATGAGTTTTCCACTCTATCATAGTGCACGCTTGATTGATTAGAAAGCTGGTTAATGTTGTTCAGGTTGTTTTGCTAAATGTTAGGGTCTTGTTCGGTACTGTGAGCAGCGGAAAGGTTTCGTGTTACACGACAAATTTCCATCAGCTGTTAAAAGGGACTTTGAAATCGACAGTGAAGAACATTCATTGGTGTTTGAAAAGTGAGGATCTAATGAAAAAAAGGTTACTCCAGGGCAGGAATGTGATGTTCTAATGGTTCCCGGGGGTGGGGGAATTTGACAGTCTGTAGGTGCCCAGGGGTGGAAAATTTGACGCTAGCTTCCACGAAAATGTCAAATTCCCCTGGGTCATGTTTACTTCTTCAGAAAAAAAAAACAGAATCGCAGTTCCCCGATGATCGTCACGCAACGTTTTCATTTGCTCGTTTGCTCGTGTTGATGTCATGTTGTTGTCTGTCTTTACTACAAACGGTTTGTAGTAAAGCCAGAGTCGCACGGGAACTTGCTAGTCAATTCTATTCGGACGTCAAGGGATCGAATCCAATATCACTATAAAAAGGACAACAACATTGAAAACAATTTTGCGGAAACAAGCAAATGAGAACGTTGTGTGACGAGTATCGTGGAACCGTGGCTATGTTCTGTTTCGTTTTAATTGTATTGCGGAGGTTTTTAAGAAGTAAACATTAAAATGTGGTTTTAAAATGTGGAGCTCAGCGAGTCTTCAGTTTCTCTAGGAGTTAACGTATATTCCCCACAAAAACTCCAATTTCAGTCTGAAATTCTCTTAATTTCGAAAAACAAACAAAGATGTCTCTTTCGTAGCTTCCGTATGTTACATATTTTTTGACTAATTTCCACCATAAATGAAGGAAAGATGCCGGACATTCGAATATAACATTACAGGATAATCATGTCAAAAATTGACACAAAACAATTTGGAAAAAAAAAGACACCCCGACCCCGACCCCGCGTTTTGGCTACTACCGAAATTTCTGTACCATTTGTCCACAATTACAAGTGCCAGAGAAAATAGACCGTTTCATTTGTTTTTCAACCTGAAAAACCCGTTTTTCTGGCAAATGATACGGCACATTCCCATTTTCTTTTTCTAAGTACAGAACGTGCAGTACCATTTGTGGAAACATTCTCACCGAAAATTTCATTCAAATGGTAAGCGCTCATGATCGCCCCAGTTGAGAAAATTTGGCCGAGTGAGACTGAGTACTGTTCTTTTAAAACATCGATATCACAGGAATAACCGCCACCAGGAAACATTGAAACAGGGAAAATTCCATAAAATAAACAGCTTTTTTTCATTTTAATACACTTTCAACAGTGAAGAGGCATAATACTTGGGACAAATACTTAAGACGAGTTTTTTTTTAACTTCGAGCATTGCGCGGCCAAAAATACCATAATAATCTTTTGCCGCCAGTCAATTTTAGTTGGAAACACGTGTGTTTCGCGCCAGGGAATATTTTGATGGCCGCAATAATCATTTCGGCTCACAAAAAGTCCTGTTCCCTGGCTCATTTCTAACCTTTGTAGGAAGGATATGAAACATTTTGTGGTAGAAAAACCCCTAGGATGCAAATGGGAAATTTGCTTCAGTAGACTTGCCATGAGATGCGAACAATGCCGGCCGTTTGTCACAGAAGTTATGGCTGATTCTGACGGTTTGAGACGGTTTACTGTCGATACTATCTTGCCAAATCAATTCATTAAAGGTATGTAATTGTTTTACTTCTATAACCTAAGTTATTTCAATAACAATTGATACTTTAAAACTCTGAAATCTCTTTGAAAGGCTGTGTTAAAGCACAATTAGCGTAAGGGTCGAGCGTTAAGCCGGTCGAGCTCAACTTGCGTTCTCCAATTCATTGAGCGAGATTTTCCCTTGAGAAAAAAAAGCTCAAACGAGATTATTTGTGAACTTTATGAAACTGCCAACATTTCAAAATGAAGGTTTTGACTTCACCTGTTCTGTTGAAACCGTAATTTTGTTAGTTGTTTCAGCGTAAACGGAATATACATCCTTGAGTTTTTATGCGTTTAAGAATTGAAAATAAGATACACCGTTGTGCGAAACCCATATTACTTACCTCGTTCTTGTCAGGCTACGCTGCAAAAATCTTGTTGTACCAAGGATTGCACGT
>NC_090871.1:63649713-63662213 GCF_036669935.1 Montipora foliosa | reverse complement strand
TACATATACTACAAGTAAGTACTGATGAAGACATTGTTTACAATCTCTGCGGCTCAGCTGGGACTACTAGTTTCTTTCTTTTTTTTTTTTTTTTTTCAATTCGTCACAAAGATCAAACCTTCAATAACTCTTTTTTTTTTAACTTTGATATAAGCTAGACTTAACTCTAGTGAATTGGAAAATGAAACATTTGTGGCTAATTTTATGATAAATCAACTCAACAATCGAAATTGAAAGTTGACAATTGAAGCTAAGCTGAACACAATCTAGATGTGTAATTTTAAAGGGGGAACTGAAAAGGAAACACTTAAACACTGGGGGTCTCACGAATCTTTTTACGGAAGAAGTGTGCGGGAGATAAGCCGAAAATCAACTCTAAAGGAACCTATCCACGAATACTCAATACCTTTCAAAAAAAAAAAAAAGGACAAAATTACCTTTTGCAAGGTCTAGCGATAGAGTACACCGAGCTGTAACGACAACAGCGGTCCGAAAACGATCTGTAGGAAACCTCACTGAACCGTAACGCAAGTGACAGAAGCTGCTTCCACATCAACTTGACTACCTCTAAAGCCCTGGCCAAACTATCGAACAAAGTTGGATTGAAGGCTCCAACTTTGCTCGATCCAACATTGTTCGACAGTTTGGCCGCCCATGTTGGAAGATGTTCGTCCAACATTTTTTGCTCGATCAAATGTTGGATAGAGTTTGCTTTTGATCAAACATTACAACCAACAATTCTGTTTGACACAGCAATGTTGTAGCGTTTTGCCGCTCTTCCAACAAAGTTGTCCTGAATCGAGTCACGTTCGTATTGCTAGCCAATCACGAATCGCTATCTTATTTTCAAGCCAAGGCTTCTTGCATCATTTGCAACGGAGATGGCGGACAAGGAGCAAGGGGACGTCGTGGTTGTTGATGAACAGCCAGAAACTTTGATCAGCGAATAGGAAGCAAGGCCATGTCTGTGGGACACTTTTAGCCTACCTAATCATTATCGCTGTTTGGAGATGTCTGGTTCAATAGCGTTTAAAATTCCTGCAAATTGATCCGAGCTCATAATCATCATCCCCTAAGCGCGAATGAATCTTGCAAAGAATATACCCTTTTCTACACGTTCTCTTAATCATTCTTTGGTTTTTCCTTGTTTGAATACGTCCTTTCCGTCCTAAAACAACTTCCGTAGCATAACGCTTCGCCGCATTTTCAAATTTTGCGCCAACTTAAACTTGAATTCGTCGAGCAATGTTGGATAGTGTTTTGCCACTACCTCAAGATTTACATCCAACAATGTTGCATGTGGAATCCAACTTTGTTCGATAGTTTGGCCAGGGCTTAACTCGAATATCAGATCACCGGTCACAGACAAGGCAATGACAAAAGAAATGTTCACACTATTTTAATAGAAGTATAATAAGAATTTATCCTAGGTTTGCAGTCTCAAGATAGTCCAAAGGCAAGTCTTGAAACACTAATTCTAGACTGGATCTCTTATTAGCAGAGTCGGAGAACTCGAAATCTTACGGCAGAAAGATCTTTTCGAACAATTTGCGTACTGGTTATAACCTTGCAAGAAGGTTAAACTAAATACGATAAATTCACCGCTTTAAAACGTTTTTCAAAGCTTTACAGATCTTTCCGAAGTGACTGAATGAAATACCTGTGTAAAATGGTTGGCTAATCGCTTACACTTAACACAACTTCTATGTGCTCTTCCACCGCGACACAATATGGCTGACGGTACATGTCCTGAGTAAGATGCGCGCAAGCTCTTATGGGATTTTTGGCCGCTGGCGCGCTTTATTGCTCGATGTTCAAAAAAATCTCGTCTTAAATGAAAATTCAAGCGTATCTTGAAAAAGGCTAGAAGCTTTATACCTTCCGGGACTTCGCGATGGGACTCGTGAAACAATCCATAGCTCTTACTTCCTTCAAAATTGCGATCGCAATCGAATTCTCCTTTTTCGTCGGAGTGAAATTGAAATGTAGCAAACTCAAGAATTTCCACAGTTCAATACAGCCGGATTCAATGTCTTCCTGAGAAAACGATCTCCCTGATTCTCCGCTACATTAAAAGAGATATTTCGCAGCTGACACTCAACTGGGAAAATAGCTCAACACGTGTCACTCGCTTTCAAGACTGACGGCGCGCTCTACTGACCTAAAACAAAGCTGGCCCTTCACTTCATCGGTCTGGATGGTATCAGAATCAGTAAAAAAAGGTCAAAAGCTAGAATTAAATACCATTTCCCAGCTCAAGTGGCTGCTGACACCGCGAATGTTCTCTATTCCGCAAACTTTCTTGAGATGACACACAGAGGGCGTAACCACAGATTTACAATGAACAGAAATGGATTGCTTCAACTCTGTACGGCAGCAAAGAAAAGCTAACAGCAAATAAACATCACCGAAAGCGAGTTCATACTTCACAGTCAAATCACCACGCACAAATGTATCCTCGCATGTCACACATGCTTGTAACGGTGATCCTGACAAAAAACAGTTGTGAAAATTTGGAGGAACGACCTGAAATTCAGGCTAGTTATCTGGAGCATAAACTTTTTTTCAACACAAAAGTTGAAAAGAGACTAAAAAAACAACCGATCTCAATTGCAAAACACTATAACAAATTTTGCATTTTTAAAATATTTTTATAGATTTTTGTTCATTTTACTGTTAAAGTGTTTAATGCTCCGACCGCAATATAATTGTCTGTTCACAAATTCATTTGTTGATTTTTCTACTGAAAATAAATACAAATTATTCGAAGCTTAATTAAGCTTACTTATCGATTTCGCGAAAAGGAGTTTGTACCTTGCATTCACTTATTTCAGTTCTTTCGTCTTTTCCTGTCTCATTTCTGATTAGACTACTTACGTTTTTAAAAACAAATTCTATCAGCTCTGTCATTGTGCCTTTACGCAAAATCGAAACGAAGGTCAAACCCTGGACAATCAATACGACTTCCGTTAATATTATTGCGAAAAGAATTATCTCACCGTATCGATGTTTTCTTTTTTCTGTTTAAACCCATAAGACCATATAATAAAAGTCATAAATCATTACAGCCGGTAGCTTTTATTGATTTCAAGAAAGTGATTTTTTAAAATATAAAATTCGGCTCTTGTGTTTTAATCAAATAGTGATTTAGTAGCCAGCAACAAACGAAAGAAAACATTTTCATCATTGTTGTTTCCTAGTGACCAGTTTCCGAACAAATATAATGATAGAATTTTACAATTTCACATAAAGCTCTTTCAATAACTGAAACGTCAGTGAAGAAAGTGTCAGATCAATCACATTGTTTTGAGAAGGTAATGCTTTGAGAAGACAGTCGTTGCTAAGATATTTTAACGTGATATTGACTTGAAGTGGGTGACTCGTTTTTGAGCCAATCGCAAACACAATACTTTCGATCAATAAAAACCACTTACGTTGTGGGTGTATACGCAAATCTTACGAAGAGGGCTTATTGGTTACGGGAAGTCGACAATGCCAACTGTTTTTCACCCTATAACTGAGGACCTCTTTCCGTCTTCAGTGGTAATGCTGTACATCAACCGGGGCGAAACAGTAAAGAATGCTGGCTGTTTTGAATTGTTCATATTGGCGAAACAAAGGAATTGTTAACGATTCAGGACAGTAGGACATAAGCACACAAAAAAAGGTACGGCTGACAAACTTATTACTAGTACTTTAGAAAGAGCAACAATGAAACATTTCTGAATCATCCTTTTCCCTTTGAGCAGTTAGGACAGTTATTTCTGACAAAGTTCCGTAAGATGAGAGCTGGTTTAAGTCATTTTTCAGTGATATTTTCGTTGTAAGCAAAATCGTGGATAAAGTTCTGACTCCTTTGAAAACATGTAAATGAACACTGTAAAAGAACTCTCATGACATCAATTCGAAGCTCATATTAAATCTCAGTTGCCTTGTATGGCGAAATCAGTAGACTGACTCACTTTTCTCCGACTTGAATCAACTTTGCGTTTATCACTCTCAAGCTAGCAACAGCAGCTTGCAAAACCCCACTCTTTCTTTGTATACTAAGAATAATTGCGGAGAGATTGTAGATTGTATATCAGTTTTAAAATACGTTAATCAAAACGCCGGACAACTCTACGGCTCAAAATAACATCCTTTAATAAGACGTCTTTCTCTTTGCGGTTTGCCGGAAAACTAATTGCCGAAGACTGGTAGATCAGCTGAAAAACACGTTTATCAAAAGGCCAGTCAACTGTTCGTACATGATCACGAAATAGCAAAACTCAGATGTAACCAACGATTCGCTTCGACCAAAGGTTAAAACTTAATTAAACTGCTGACCAGTCTTATTTATAGCCCATTTCATGGATTAACTTCAGTCGCCGATTTGCTGTCCTCAAAAGCATGCGCAAAAAGCGCACGTTTGTTTGAAACTGAAACTGAAACTTCTTCAGCAGGGAAGATTTTAAGCATGCAAAAGCAAAAAACCATCAACGTCAACAACACTTCAAAAAATATCATCTCACAATTTCTTTTCATATGGGACGTATTGCCGCAGGAGATGTTGTAATAGTCGATGCGATCGGAACCTATGTCGACCAAATTATTTATCATTAATCATGGCTAGACTAAAAAAGCTTGTTTAGTCTTTAAATTTGTATTTTTAACCTAACTGGCACATGTGAAAAAAGGAATCCGGTCACCAATTTAGCAATGGATTTAACATTTCAAGTAATACATGAGAACAACACATTTATTTTTCAATTAAGAGGCGACGTCTTCAGGTTTGCACGACCACGCTCAGCCAAATTTTCAACCAATCGTCAATCCCACATCGGCTGACGTCTGCGCGTCTGTGCTTTACTCTATGATTGGTTTATTTGAATATTTGATTGTTTACCGAACTTGTGATTGGCCAAGTTTGAATTGGTCCGACGACACAGTTGAAAACTTGAATATATAAATTACTCTGATTGACTTTTCCAAAAGTGAACATTCTAACACGGGCGACAATCACGAAACTGCATCCCACGAAAATTAAAGAGTATTAGAGATAGAGACAAGCTGTTTTTTCTTCCTTCGATTGAATTTTAATTCATCCGGCTTGAAACTCGAGTTGTTTGCTCTTCGCTACACTAAGTAGCCATTGATATTTATCACCTCCTGACAATCAGTTTCGTGTAACCAAAAAGGTATGAGCTAATGGGAATTGCCAGGTTTCTAAGCACCAAATACGCTAAAAAATTTGCAAACTAAATATGCTCAAAACGCACCACTCACTCGATGTTTCAAGAGCTTTTATTTTTTAAGAGAAATTCAAAGTTACAAATGAAACAGCACACTTAGCTTATGCGACCCTCGTATTTAGCAATAATGATAAGGGGCCGACCATTTAACTCTTGAGGGGAAGGGGGGGGGGGGGACGGCGGTTGGTGATTTTGAAAAAAAATTTCCTGCGAGCACTTGTTGCAAGAAAAAAATTGCATGCAGCACAAATGAAATACAAAAAATATTCTTGCACTGCTGCTAGCAAGAAAAAAAAAATGTTGAAAAGCTATTTCATCATTCCTGGGGTGCTTTACAAAATCCGAGCAAAACTGCAAGCATTCCGGATAATCTGCAAACCAGCGAGCCAATCTGGTTAGCCTATTAAAGTAACACATTGATTGGCCTAAATAACACTCTGGTTAGCCGAAACGTCACACCGATTGGCCTACAGTTAGCTTAGGTAGCTTGCGGTTTGCCCTTATAATGGGATAAGGGATTTCTTGCTTGCTCGGTTCACATGACTCCAAGTCATAGGAGTCATGCAAGCCATTACGGTTAGCCTAAATTACACATTGGCTAGCCTAGTTAGCACTGCAGTCAGCCTACAGTTCCTTAGGTAGCTTGCGGTTATTGGGATCAGAGATTTCTGGCTTGCTGGCTCGCACTGTATCCAAACTCGTTAGCTTATCACAAGCAGTAATGGAGGTAAATTTTTCTATTTGAAGAATCCAGTTTTATTAGACAAAGAAAAATAATTTGTTCATTTTTAATCTTTTCAACTAAAGCATTTTCATTTAATTACTTTCTATTGAAATATAAGGTTTTTGCAATTTCTTATATAATACATTAAGACCGTGAACATATCACAAATTAGACCATGATCAACTAACTTTAATTCTGCTTTGCCATTTGTTTTGGAGATTTCAGTCCACTTTTAAATTGTAACTAATGATTCTAGCAGTAATTACCATGCTACATGTATGAGCATTTCTGAACTGCTTTTTGCTCTTTTTAGCTAGCTATTTTTTTAATTAAGAAGCTAAACATTTTCAAATCTACCTGTGGAGCATCACTTTATAACGTGAGAAATTGTTATTAGGTAATATTAAATGATTCTAAAGAATGACATTCCGAAAACATGTAGCTATACAAGAATGATTTTGTATAGCTTACAACATTTTAAGGCTTTGCAGCTCCATATTAGAACTATTACTGCAATAACCAAAATGTAAATGTAAATACGTTCTGTAAATGGAAACACGACACTTTTTTGAGGAAAAAAAAATCCTGCAGAGAAATGAGGAGAGAAAAAAAATATCCTGCAGAGCATTTAGGAGGGAAAAAAATATCCTGCCCACCAAGGTTGCTAGAAAAAAAACACTTGCTGACCAGAAATCCCCCCCCCCCCCCCCCCCCTTCCTCCCCAACTGGTCGGCTCCTAAGCTGAGTTGTACGACTTCTCAATACATGTATAAATAAATAATAAGGATTTTTAAATGACGCTTCTTTGAAAAGTCACGTCAATCAGTATTTAACGTCGGTAGTTCCTTCAGTTACGAAACTGGTATCAATGGAAGCCGACGGTGCGCCTTTTACCCCCCTCCCTCCATCAGTGCTCCGTTTTACGGATATTTAAAGCTATAGCTACACGGATCAGAGGAAAGTGGAAACAGACGTGAATTAGCCTGGATCTTCATTACTGTGTTGCTACTGTGTTGCAGAATCTTTTTAGTGTTATTATTATTTTTTAGGATGGGTTCTTGGCTGGCCAAGCTCGCTGGCCAGGAAGATAATGCAACGAAGATCCTCAAAAACCCACACTCTATCGCGGCCTACACTCTGGTTTTCGGTTTAGCATTTCTCGTCCTGTTACTGTGGTTTGTTATTATTATTGTCACCGCCATAAGAATTTTCAAAAAGTACAGCAGAAAAGAGGCACCCCTAAAGGTTAGTAAGAAATTCAATAAGAGCCATATTTTTAATTACGTCTGGCTAGCTTTAACAAAGACAACGGCGACGGCAACGAGAACGTCACAAATTTGAATATTTAGAGGGCAAAAACAATAGCTTTGCACACCCTGCACGTGCATTTTTCATTTTTGTTCATTTCTTTGCCGTCGTCAGCAAAACAACAACGTGAAATAGCCAAATTTGAGGTTCTATGGAGAACGTCGGCACTTGGAGATAAATTTTCATTTTCTCCCCTAAATTAAGCGCCACTCATAACCGTTTCATTCCTGAGGGATTGCCACACCTTTGTCTTATTAAAAAGCTTGGAGTAGTCGCGAAGTGATTGCAATAACACGAATTTATGTTTTGAGATGACGTTCTCGGTGCCGTTCCCTTTGTCGTTGCTAAAGCTCCCATTAGGGAGCTTACGAAACGAGGACGACGACAACTACGAGGACTTCATTTAAAAATAAAAGCTCGCGTTATTCTTATCACTCCAAAACTATTTCATGTCGTCTCGCGTTAAATATGTGTAGTAACTGTCGAGGAATTAAACTGGTATGAGTGGGCTGGATTAAGCGTAGAGAGAGAACTGAAAATTTATCGTCATATGCTAACGTCCTCGACAATACCTTAAATTTGGTCATTTCACGTCGTCATTTAGGAGATGACGCCAAAGAAATGTACCAAAATGTAAAACGCACTTGCAGAGCATGCAAAACCATTGTTTCTGCTCACTAAACCTATTGTTTTGTAGCGTCGTCGATGCAGTCGGCGTCGTCGTTTCGTAAGCTCCATGGCATGATCTTGACGACGGGATCAAGGGGGCGTAGGGGATTCCGACCGGAGAAAATGAAAATTGGGCGGCTGTTTCTAACCGTAACCCTAACCAAAAACAAAAGACCAAACAATTGAAACAATGACTTAGACTTAAAACAATAGAAGCTGCTTTCATTACCAAACAATAGAAGGTTACGAGAGCTGCCCTGCTAGAGTACTGTTTGTTTTTTTCGCGGACATCATGGATTAACCATCGTGGACTTTTGACCTGTTGAAGAAGAGTTTGGGTGATCGCTAAGAGGTTGAAGACAGCATTTTAAAATCAAAAATGCTTGAAGCAGTCTTTTCTTTTAAGAAGCACCATAGCTAATAAAGGGGAATTGTTATGAAACCGGAGAAAATTCTTTGTTGTATGTTTTTGTTCTCTTTTTTGGCCTTGACCGTGCACAAAACTCAATAGTTGTTTACTCCGTACTGAGGAACTAACCAATAGAAACGTGTTGGTTACGTAATTCATGCATAGTGTATGAGCGCAAAACAAAAGATTGTGCACGGTCATGGACTTTCCAACATAAATCTTGGCATCTTTGTTTGCTCCTTTGATGTTTGCCGAGCTCCAAAACCAGTGCCGTCTATTATCTATGGAAGCACATATGGTTTTGGTGACATGTGCTGTCATCGTTTTGGCATGACTAAACATAGTGATTGGCTCAGAACTCATATTCTAAGCCAATAGAAAAGCAAAAGCACTTGTGACCTGCTCTCTCGCGTTTTCCCGCCCTCAGTCTACTGCGTTTACTGTACTTACGAACTTTAAGATCTACGACGGCGACATCGACGAAAACGTCACCTCAAATATACAAATTTGCAATATCGTAAGTCTTTTGCGATTGTTCTGGCCATCTCGTTAACGTCGTACAGTGTGGACGAAATATCCTAAAACTTAATTGGTACGAGCGTAGATCTTAACGTCCTTATTTATAGTTTTAAGGACTTATCGAAAGTTGGAACATAGTTGTACTTCTCCATTTTTACCGTTTGACATCTTGTATCTTTAAATGTCATCGATACTTTGTCTTTCAACTCTTTGTAGACCACGCTGGATCTCCAAGTAGGAAAAAGGGTCTTGAACAACGTTCGGCGCCGTATCAGCACGCACGGCCGGCAAGCAGCAGAGTTTCAGATGGTAGAATTAAATGCTAAACCTGGACCAGGTTTGTAAGAATTACATACAGAGACGCATTTCTGAGTATTGCGGATGAAAAGCGAGAAGTATAAGAGTTAAAATGATCCAGTTGTTAAGGACGTTCGCGCGAAAATTGTTCAACATTGATTTTTTTCTGAAACTTTTACCACTGTAAGATGATGAGTTAGTTATGTCAGAAATGTAAAAAAAATGGGGGGTCACCGACTTTTTGGTTAGAACATGCCCGGAAAAACACCCAAAATCTAACAAAATCGGACTTCGTTAGCGAATAAGGCCAGTGTCTGTAAACCCAAATATACTGCAATTAAATCTTTGAAGTGAAATCTTCTCTGCCAAATATTGTTTAAGTGGACTTATTAAGTGAATTTAGTCAACTGGTGAGGTTCCTTAAAGATCAAGATCGCATTTAGGGACCACAGTTTCACGCGCCTTGCAGCCGCAAGATGGCAGGATTTGATGTCCCGTGAGTAAAAATCTTGAATTTTTTTTAACTTCCCACATTGATTTTTTGTTCATTTTTGGACAACGTGGAGATGATTGTAAATAAAATCCGTTTCTGGAAAGAAAAATAGGGGTCACCGAACGTCCAAGACCGTTAAATCCAGGCAAATTTTTATCACTTAGCGCGCGCGCTCGTGAATGACGTGGCGTGTGCATTTGCGTGCGCAGTAAGGATGCGCAGAAACAATTGGCGCGAACGTCCTTAAATGAACATCATACTGCTGTACAAACGACATTTTCAGACTGTTTAGGGTGAAAATTTTCACACCAAACAACCACTCCGTTCAAACCAATTTTATTTCTGGGATGTTGGTACACTTTCAATGCCGAATGACTCGAAGTAATCACGAAATGATTACAACCATACGAAATTACTTTTTTACCAATGACGTTCTCTCTTTGATTAAGATCTCCATTGGCTGACGAAAAACATTAGATCTCTCAATAGCTCATGCAAATTGTTCGCAGTCCACCAGCATTTGTACATTGTCACGGTTATCTGCGTCTCTGGAGCGGATTCTTTGTAAACTACCTATTGTTTTGTCCATCAAGATGTTTGAAGAAAGGCCGAAGTGTGAGTCGTCTCCTCGCTCCAGCCCTAGCCATCTTTTGGGAGAAGATCGAGTAGATTGCTAATCATACTGTTCATACAACTATAGTTTCAACCGTTAGCATCCAATTAGTCGATGAAGGAGCCCGTGGGCTCCTGGTTGATGCGATCCACCCTCGATTATTCTTCTTTGAATCACAGCCTCACCAAGGCAGCGATCTACTGACCTGGGAATCAAGCTCATCAGTGGTAACGAATCGAACTATATCGACGGTGATCCAGGAATATGTGTGGACAATGTCAGACCAGGAAGCGTAGCCGATGGGAAACTTTTTCCTGGAGACAGGATAGTTGCGGTAGGGTAAAGCTTTTCAAACCCTGAACTTTCTCGTTTGATTTACAAATTTCCGTTCAATTAGCTACCAAATAGGGCGGAAGAAAACAGTCTTAAAACCGACCTTTATTCTCGGTTTCTTCGTACTTATACGGACTTAAATATTAAGGGATAATTTGAGTGCTAGTTTTCTACCCATATAAACTATGTGAGCGTTAGCCCTACTAATGGAAATGAGCCCGCACAAGGACAGAGAAAAACTCTGACCAGGGTGGGATTGAATCCACGATCTTCGGGTTAGATAACCACTGTTCTACCGACTGAGCTACAAAGTCAGACGGGAGCAGGTCGTGGGAATTTAATACGTCAATGTCACGGCAATGAATATGTACAAGTACAAGGAAGCTTAAAGGGTATAGGGTTAGGGTTTAGAAAATGGTGCTGCAAAAACTGTAAAGAACTGTAAATTGACAATATTTTGTAAAATGGCTGCCTAGATGACCATTCCATAGCTCACTTTGACATTCTCAGTGATGGTTAACCGGCGACTGAAACAAACAATCTGTCTGGCTGTAGAATGATTTGAATTTCTCACACGTTATTCGGCCAGCACGTGCGTATATTTGCCGGGAAACTATTACATTAAGTTCTACCTTCTAAACTTACCTAAATACTGAACATTTATTTCCTTTACAAATTACTATCACTTGTTTGATACAAAAGATCACTGATCACATTACACTCATACTTATTAAAAAAAATGTTGAGAAGTCATATGTCAAAAATTCATGCTTCGTGTTTCATCAGGAGTTCCAAACACCTCGAAACAATAAAAGCACTCCTCCTGCGGCGTCGTGATTTCATCTGTTTCTCGGTGTTTGGAGCCCCTCATGAAAAACTCGCACTTATTTTCGACATATTACTTGAAACTGGTCAAACGTTTGCGCCAACAACTCCCAACATTTCTTTTGTTCCGTGATCGCCGAAGCGTACCGTTTGCACAGCCCTTCCAACATTGTTGGTGTCAAGCACGCGCATTATATATATATATGGTCTTCATGGAGATACCAATGCACTAACATGTTGAAAACATGATGGCAGCCAAATTTTCTAAGTTTCCAAAGTCTTATGGGTCGTACCCTTCCCATAATACACTGCACCTCCTTGCATTGTTGGAATTTGGTAGCATCTGTTTGCACACAATAGGCCATTTCCGAGTTCACGTTTGCCTCCTCTTCAAAGCGAGTCTAAGTGCGAAGTTTTTGTGATGGTAATTAGTTCTACTTTACATATGAATGAAAACTAATTTTCATAACAAAAACTTCGCACTTAAACTCGCTTTGAAGAGGAGGCAGGCATGAACTCGGAAATGACCAATTGCCAAAACCTGCAGAACCAACAATTCTCAAAAACGAAAACGGTGAATGTTAGACATCCAGTTGAATGAATAGGTAACTAAATAAAACTAGTCCGTTTGCATGAGACTTTAGTCTCTACCCCATTCTTGATTTAACATATTCTGCATCATCGATCGTTGCTGTTTTTTCACTTTATTGATGATTTCTTTAAGCATTCTACACAGGGATCAAAATAGAATGACAGATCCTTTTTAAATCCACTTTTCAGGTCAATGATTTTCGTATGGATAACGTTTCTCTAAAGTACGCCAAGGAAGTTATGCTAGCTTTGAGACAAGCCGAGGGACATCTTAAGTTGTGCATTAAGAGAGCTCCACTGAGAGAGGTGAATGTTTTCAGCTTTTCCTTCCATTCAACGTCCTTACAACGGCTGCAATAACAAATGTTGCAAAATGATTACAAGATTGCTTTGTTTATCTTTCCTATCATGGTAAAATTCTCTACAACTCAAAAATGAACTCGCGTTTGGAAAATTAGACAAAGTTTGAAAAATGGAAATTTGAAATT
>NC_090871.1:63627213-63644713 GCF_036669935.1 Montipora foliosa | reverse complement strand
TCTGGACAAAGATGGCAGTGTCAAAGAAGAAGGTCAGTTCGATAAACAGGTGCCACCAGTTCCAACAACGACAATCTTTATTTGACATTCTTTCTTGTAAAAGAGTGTACACGTTATGATATATATAGGTTCCTGAAGATGATGATATGTGATTAGTTCCCCAAGCCGGCACATTTGAGGCTGAGGGCGCCTCGATAAATTCTTCCACTTATTGCGCAAATTACAATGGCAATGTCTTAAAGCATTAACCCATACACTTTTTTCCAAAATGGCCGCCATTTAAATATTCTTTTGTTTTTATTCATATTAGCCCTTGATGCCTCGTTCTAAAGCTTAAGATTCAAAAGAATATTTTGTCTTGAACGAGGCAAAAGGGGTCAATTTTTATGCGCATAAATCAGCGGCCATTTTGGAATAAGGTGTATTGACTCCTGGGAGTGAGACTTTTCAATCGTGAAGAAACGCAAAACTACTCTCAATGATTACTATGATGTTGGCCAATCACAACAGACATAGGTTATCCACTGAATGCAAAGCAAATACACGAGAAAGCCTACGAGCAAGTCATAACTGGTTTTGCATTTTCTTTGATTGGCTGAGTGTTGTAATGTATGCGCATTCGTTGCGCATAACAGCTAATTTATGTTCGCCGGGTAACCGGGCCAAGAGTTTTGTGTTACGTCGCGCCATTTATTGATGCCAAAAAATATTCGAGTCAAATTATGTGGTTAATCTCAAACACAAAAGACTTTGAACGTGGCGCGAGATTTATTGATTGACTAATCACCTATTTAATTTGAGAACCACATTATAAATATTAAAGTACTGTTAAGAATAATGTGGATAATTTTGAACTTTTTCTTTTTTCTTGGTTAACAGATTTTGAAAGACTTCTTCTCCCTTCGTTGATGCTGTATTAGATTGAGGCTAAGAAGTCTAGAAACGGCGCGAAATAGCGTAACTGAGCCCTGGGCACAAGCCATCTCGTTTAGCCCGCTGGTTTTTCGAAGGAACTAAATAATCTGCGGCCTGCTTTTAGCGAAGGTCACTGCAGAAAATCAAAGAAAATGTGGTCGTTTTAATTGCAGACTATGTAATTTACGGGGCTAATTAAATGGGCGGATCTAGGGGGGAAGGTTCAGAGGGTGCGCACCCCTCCCCCTCTCCCCGAGGCAGAGGTCAATTTCCGGTTCAAAGGTCACTAACTGATTGCGTATTATCAGCCGTAGAACATCCCCTTCACAATATAAGAATTGAAAAGGATAAAGTCCAAAATTACAGTCATAATAAGGGAATAACATCGAAGCGCTCGGGCCGCAAATGACACTACAAGGGCGCAAATAAACAATATTCCCGAAAACAGTCATGTCATTTTCATTATTATCAATAAACAAGGCCAAAGTATATCAAGAATGCGAGTTTTAATAATACAAGCTAAGTGAATAACGAATTCAAAGTCACTTCAAATCATCATGTAAGTGTTGATTGAACAAGCTATTAAAGAATCAACTCAGTCCAGTGAACGTATTTTAAAATTACCGAAAAAATGCGTAAAATCGTCTATAAATAATAGGCATATCACAAAGTTAAAGCAAGAACCAATCAGCTGTAGGGCTGTTAATGCATTAGCAGCCCGCTGTCAGTCTTTTGCGGCCCGCTGAGCGTGTGTTTTGAAGAGGCCGATTTTCTATTTGGCCGCTTATATTGATAATAATTGATGGTAATGGATATGGATAATTACAGTGCGACGCGCCTTACCGTGGCCACCTAACAAAGTTTTTGACAAATTGTCTGCCAATCTTCGCAGCTTCGAACAAGAGTAAAACGACACTTAGCCGATGGTATTAATAAAGGTGGTTCAAATTTTCTGGCGTGAGGTCAGAGCCACCTCACTAGTTAAACTTTTTGCTTTTGTGTGGGTAGCTAAGAATTTTGCAATGTGCTTGCTTGGTATGAATTAGGAACTTAAGGGATGGCTCAAGCCAACACTTTCTGCAAGAAATCGTGCTGCCAAAGAGCTGTGGTACCATGTACTTATGTATACGTTTGTTGACGAAATGGGAGTGAAGAGTGGTAGCCATGACAACGACATCGCCCGTAGGATCTCTACCAGAAATGCTTCGGCGGCTTTCAAGACAATTATGTCCAAGAACGTCAGACGAACAGCGAAGGGTCAAGACTTCCTCGGAGCGCAAAGTTATCTCAGAGACAAAATAGGTTTACAAGAAATCTGACTTTTAGTAGTAACCATATTGTTTTTGTTACTGCTGGTGGCGAACGCATGAACGAATGACGGGCGACAGACTCAGTTTCTCATTACCCCGCTCTGTCAACTGTCACAATTAAAGAGAGTATATATAAATTCCGGATATAAATCGTTGGCTGACTAAGAAGAGCAAAAAGGTGATCAATTTCGCCAACGCCTATCACTTCTGAGTTAGGCCAAAACTATAGTTCCTTTGGTGAGAATTGCCTCCTTTTTTGCCCTAACAAGGTCGGCACTGTCTCAAGTTTACTCCGCCGCCACAATAGCGGCGGTCGCCTTGAAGGCAAAGCTGTCTGAACTCGGAAATGGCGAATTATTGATGGACTATTCGTTTGTCAGGCCGCGCGCGCTTAGTTGTTCCACAGTTTTAACTGTTGTTATATAAAGGTCTGAATGAGCGCATACTTCATTTAGTCTGTATAAATCAGTTAACTAAAATGGATTGCATCTCTTTATTCACGTTCATTTTGTTTCGCAAAACAGCGTAAGCTTTGTAGATTCTAGTCTCTATGTGCGGCTTCGCGCGCGGCTGATCATTTGGGTCTGTTACCGTTCATCACTAAATAGCCTGGTTTCATATGCGTGGCTGAGGCTGATCTTCTAATTAAGTCTGTCTCCGTGTCGCTCCTAGCCTGCGAACGCAGATGTATTTCCGGCGGTACGTCTGCGTTCGCAGGCTGTGTCGCTCCACACTTGCTCATTTCCGATGTGTGCAACCTGGGACGCGGCACTTGGGTTTGGGTGACACTGAACCGAGAGGGGCAAACCCGCGGGACACTCTAAACAGCTTAACAAGCTAATCTCACAAACACTTGGTTTATCCCTTTAAATTGTTTTAATGAATACAAGAACCACAACATTACAGAAAGGATAGAATAATGACATTGAAGTATTTGTGATTTTGTCATCAAATTAATGTCATGTTCGTGACACGAGTTTAGTTAAATTATTTACTATCGGTAAGATCACTGCCTTCAAAAAGCCCGCGTAACGAGTTTTCTAAACGGAAAGCCTCTTTGCGCAATGACACTAAATCGTTATGCAAATTAATCGGCGAGTGACTGCTTTTCTCGGTGTATTGTTCTTTACTCGGTTATCGGTAAATTAGACACATTTCTTTGTCGGACCGCTCACACGGTCAGGGTATATATGTCAGGTCTGAACACAGGATATTCAGTCATTCTGCGTGGTGGTCACACGAACAAGTTCAACAGCTCACCTACTCAGTCGGTTCCATGGCAACTCAATCTACGCTAGAGTCTAGGAGATCATGCACTTCCTCTTACGGAAAACCTATATCGGTTCCAGTCTCCCGTCAGCCGTTGTCTTTCTCTATCAGCAATATCCTTGGACTTGAAGACGACAGATCTTTCAGTCAAGCTTCATCGAGTTCTGGTAAGTAAAATAATCCAGACTTCGGAGCAGAGAAATAGCAGTTAGATATTTTAATAAGATTTTAATTGGACGGCCCGAAAAGAAAAACCAGCTCTTGGTCGGCCCTTGACAACTTTGACGGCCAATCATTTTGAACATAAATCTTCTCAGGCAAGTTTATGCACTAGTAGGAAAGATTGGTGTTATGGAACAACTATTTGGACTTCTAGATCTTTTCTTCACTACTGATGTATGTCTCATTTAACTCGATGCATTTCCATTATCAAGAGAACTAACTTGTAGTGTCTTTCTATTTTATTATTTCCTACAGAGCCTCTAGAGTATTTTGCGAAGTCCTCAAGTCTCAATTCGGATATTACGTCTTCCAGCAGTGATTGTGACAGCGAATACGATCAACAACTACCGACTCCTCCCGAGAAGCCGTCGAAGAAGCGGCGACAGCGCACGACGTTCTCAGCTCAGGAAATGTGGGCAATGGAGCGAGCTTTTAGGCGAAGTCCATATTTGAGGGGCGAAGATGAAACGGACCTGGTTCAAAAGCTTGAGATTCCCGCCAAAAGTCTGAGGGTGAGCTAACTAACTTAGCTACTATTTATGAAAGGAGTATTATGAGCGAATTGTAAACTGGAGCAGAAGATTTATGTGAGTGGCCAAAATAATTTCTTTGAGTGTAGTTTCTCCACACACAATTGAAGAACGCAGTAGCCGTACTTTAAGTGTACTTCTAACTTAAGCTACGCTCGGTAGCCATTTTTATAATCAGTTTTCAGTTTTAGTCTACAGTCTACAATAATCAAGTGAAGCTATGATCTTCGCAGTTATGAACGCAGTTTTTACAATTGGGTAGAGAAGCCTGAAAAATTCAGGACTTCAACGGGGTCCTGAATTTTTCTTGCTTTTCTACCCAATTGTAAAAATTGCTTTCATAACTGCGAAGATCATAGCTTCACTTGATTTCATATCCGCAGTTCATATATGATTCATTTCATATACAATTTCATCAGTCTACAATAAGCTGGCGCAAGGTAATCACACTGGAGAGATTGCGCTCAGTCCTTGCATTGACCCGAGTCTCTGCAATCGCCTGAGCTGACCTCAATTTCGCTTTCGCTTCGCTTAGTTTTAAAGTTTAAAGGAATTTGAGGTTATCGATCTATATGATTCAGCGTTACAGAAACAAATAGCGTATTTACCAATACTTTTTTATTCTTTTAGTTTTGGTTCCAAAACCGCCGAGCCAAATCCAAAAGAGAGAGAAGGGATAAACCAGGTGTTTGTCAGATTAGCTTGTCAAGGCGGTTAGAGTGTCCCGCGGGTTTGCGCCTCCCAAGTGAAGCCGAAATTGACCCGAAAGGTCAGCCTCGATTTCATGCACCGATCGTCGAAGACCTCTATCACCCTTTTATCGTATCAAACCAGTTTCGACGAACGGTAACAGACCCAAATGATCAGCCGCACGCCAAGCTGCAGTTAGAGACTGGAAACTGCGATCCAAGCAAGTCAAATCAGCTGAGGATCCATTCTTTCGGGTTACCCATGTTTCACCCCGATCAGCTCAAGTATAGAAAAGAAGACAAGTCACCAAGAAAAAGGCGGTACAGCCGTAATTTAAAGAGATTTCAGCCGTATTTAATGTAACAATTCGTGTTACTGTTAATGTAACAACTCGTTTCTTCATTTCAGTTGTAACATTAGTTTGTTGTGAAAGACTAGATTGTCTAAAAACAGAGATTTCAGAGGCTGCTAGTAATACTTAGCGTTGATAGGAACAAACCTTTTAAATTCGCTTGATAACCGAAGAGCGTTAAATCGAATTACGAAGAAATAAAGAAATTAAAAGAGAGCTTCTTGAACTTTGTGATAACTGATGTGAATAAATCCTTTCATTTTAATTAAAATCTTGATCGCTGGAAACAAAAATCTCTTATCTCTTTTGGTCTATTACCCACACCACAAATATTCAACAACTATTCACCGAAGTGAACGAGTCGTGGTGGACTGGGACTATTGACGCATGCGTTGTATTTTTAAATATTGGACGCCATTATTGTTTTGGTTCATGCGTCATCCATGTGTCAATATTTGTGTCGTCCATGTAAACGCGGTATGAAATTGACAACTCGTACCAGAATGAAACTCGTACCGGTATCATGTAAACACCCCCTTACTAACCGAGCTAGCTCGAGCCGTACTGCATGGGGAATATTGGCCCTCGGTCGTTTTTGTACGGACCCTGCCACGACCTCGGGCCAATATTCCCCAGTACGGCCCTCGCGCTCGGTTAGTAAGAAGTTATTAATACCTTAGGCAATTCAGTTTCATATTACATTATCTTTTTATTTACATCTAAAAGAATTCTAGGAATTGTGGGGTTTCATTAAAAGCCTCAAGTTTGCCTTCGAGATAAGAAAAACTGCATGCAATATCCTGCAGTTCGCAATATAGCATCAATTAGGTCGTTGCCTCGATTTGTCGAATTTTGTCTCTTAATTGTTTTTTGTTTTCGTTCAACTTTGTCAATAATTTTTCCTCTTTAAATTAAGGTCTCTGGTTGTGAGCCCATCAGATCGCAAAAGTCATGCAGTGATAGAATACTGAGACAACTCCCGAAATATATATAGATATTAAGAAGAAAATGATTGTGTTATTATTCCAAATCTCCTAGAAACAAGACAGTTATGTTTATATAGTTACCTTATGGGTCCGTTATAATGAATGAAATCGAAAGAATCTATCTTATTCTTATCTTTAAATGCTTGTGACTTCGTCAGCCATCGAATTTTAGTGTCAATAATCTAATTTAATTAAAGTGATTAATTATTTTAAAATGTATCTTGCTATACTTGTATTTTGTAAAATTATCACGTTTTGTGATTGTAACAGTGCCGGATACGCCATCATACTACCTGCCCCGATTAGCTTTGCTATTTACAGGTTTTCTGTCTCTGTAAATCATGATCATTTTGGTTAAATAAGTTTTAAAGATTATTGTTCTTGTTCTTTGTTGCTGCTTTTCGTTTCTCTTTCTGTCATTCTCTCTATTTTTTCGGTTTTCATGGCAGAACTGCACCAGTGCTAGCTATCCTCAGACGAAATCGCCTCTCAGCGAGACTAATAGATGACTTACATTTTTCTCTTGAATAAAGTTCCTGCCTGCCAATCATCAGAGACGTAGGGTCCCTTATGTTCCATGCGTCCTTTTTGGCGGGAATTGAGCGTGATGGCTCTGATGCACGGCGCATGGTTTTCCGCCACACTTCTTGTCGGTAGATGGGCGGAAGTTGCCGAGAGCGAAAGGAAATTTCCGGCGTGCTAATGTCATCGTCTTCATGAACACGAAGAGGGAAAACCTTCAAAATTTCTTCGAAGGCGTTGACTTCCGAAGCCTCCTCACTGCAACAAATAATGTCGTGTTCAATTTTATCAAAATCGGAACTGGGGGATCTGCAACCATTGTGTACATCACCAGGAAGCGATTTTCCCGAACGCGGAATCCAGCTTTGAGAGGTAGAATCCCGCCGAAAATCCCGCGGGAAAGCCAAGCCTTTCTCGTCAGGTTTGAAAGGGACGAGCCTTGAAACGGGAACACATAAGGAAACTCTCGATTTTCTTAACTCCTCTTGTTTCCTAACGCTCTCTTCGAGGACTTCTTTGGGCTTTTTTCGCGGTTTTTGTGGAACTTGTTTTTCTTCTATCGAAGCGTCATCAGTTGGGTTTTCATTGTTGATGGCCGGTGGTGAATCGTCGATGTTGAAATTCCGTTCCTTGACTTCTTTAATGGCATCGTCGTAAAGTTTCTGCATCCATTTCTCGCTCCGAGAAACTTTTTTCAGTTTTCGTTTTCTACCCATTTCTGAAATTTCCTGGGCCTCAACTGTTAGATAATATCATTTGTACACCGACCAGTTTTAAATAATGTCCTTTGAGCTACATTATTATAAATAATTGATCAAATTTTCTCTCAAATAAATATGACCCTTATATATTATTTACAATTGAAAAGATATACTTTTCACGTACAGTTTCAGCTAGCCTGTGTCTTTAAAATGACATGAAATCGAGAACGTTCGTCAAAACAAGCGTCATGTTTTTCGTTATTCCTGCTATTTTTCACAGTAATTATTAAACAACAAAAGGCGGGAGGTATTTTGTCTTTGCAGGCAGGTGTCGTTGCATTTTTTCCAATATTAGTTAACACGTGCTGCGCATGTTTGTTCTTCATCGATCCATTCAACACAGACATCCTTGACGTCATTTGCAGTTTTGCATTTTTCTATTTACGGCAATAGTTATAGCAAAAAGCTCCCGGATAGCAGCATGATAAAATGGAAAATGCTTTTCAAAATAATTAACGTGCTGCGATTGCTGTAGAAAATTTGTGTGTGGTCTGTCTTGAATTGTGAAAAACAATTGTCTTTAATCTGCACAATGTATAAATAGTACAGGCAGCTTCCCGTTAATTTGTTTGGAAGAACAAAGAAAGGTGTTCCTGTGCGTATTAAGAATGAGCAAATTTATCGACAAATTTGCGTGAACCGCTATTTTAGTACATGCCTGTTGACGGTCAAAAATAGATTCGAATAGATCGAATTGGGAAGCAAAATAATTCGCTAAACCAACCTACTAACAAGTTTCATGACGACTACGTTGTGGCGGTATCCCGGCAAGCGATGAACTTTCGCTAAAACAATTTTTCCCGGTTTTTACAAGTTTAGAATGATATAAAATGGTCCTTTTTAAATTATCGCTTGGTGTATTGGTGTATACACTTTTTTAGTAGTTTTAACCTCTACGTTTATTTTTTGTGCAATGTTTGTGAATCGACTTTTCATTGTACGCAATCGTCTTTTAAAAATACTAAGCACCCAAGTCCTGATGTTTCCCGAGACAGGATTCCAGGGAAAACAAAACTAACTAGTTTCCCGAGGGACCATATATTAAGTGCTTTGTTATACATTTTGCATTTTCAAATTGATATTTCCTTCAATAATCGGAGCAAAACATCCGGCGCGAGCAACAACTACGGCTTCAGTTGTATTTCGGTCGGGATACATTTAAATTTGATCAGGGGCACGTGACCAAGAATCAACCAACCACAGTGCTGGTTTTGTTAAGTGAAAGTCGAGGAATATAACAATGCGAGTTATTCGTGAGCCAGTTCCCGCATTTTAATCCACCACTGACCAAGGTCCTATGAGAACATATTTTAGTCTTGTCTCTTCGCAACTCTTTTTGTGTGGCGAATGCGTCAGAAGGAAAAACATACCAGTGGGCGTGATGAATGGTAGGAAATTAAAGTCATGAAAAATTCAACGTTATTGTCTACACGTTTTTCGTTTCCTACTCATTTTAAGCCGCAGTCAAACAGTACTTGATAGCCGTCGACAGTTTGAGCTGACCTTTTTTACCCCTGTCTAAAATAAACTACCCTTCTCACGGGAAAACTGAATTTTATTTGATAAAAGTTGACGATAGTGTGGCTGAGTTACGTAACAGCGCTTTCGCGCCGCTTTTATGTAAAACTGTCAAAACAAACTTTTGAAATCGACTGTCATGCAGGTGGTCACTGAAAACAAATATTTCAACGACTATCATGAAAAATCTGACCATGTTGTGATGTATATGATAACTGCATTAACCAGAATCTTGAATATTCTTTAATTTTCTCCATCTTGCTCACTGATTGTACGATAGGGGCAAAGTATCCTTAACTGGACACGAACGGTTTTTGAGTAAAAGTAGAGACAGCAGCGATAAATTTATTGCTGCGGACACACGATATCATCAAAGTGTTAAATTTGGTTATTTTACCAGCGTTACTGTTTTGCAGTGTACGGCAAATAAGTGTACAAAAATGTGTACTGCACGCGTGGCACGAGAGCATTTTTCCTCTATAAAACAATAATAATTTTCTTTTGTGGCGTCCGCGTCGTTGCCGTAGCCGTCGTGGTTTTTATAAACTCTCTATTAACGTCTTTGTTAGGAACAAACGTCATAAACGACACAAAAAAGCCAGGTGTTACAGTAATGAGTTTAAAAAATCGTGCTGCGGCTTGTATTTTAGTTCACGAAATTATCGTTTAAGTTAACATGACAACAGCCATAGTCCATCTTGGCGTTTCCTTTCTCCGTTAAATGATACTTCGTCATCATTGCGCTACGTGAAAAAGATAAAATAGTCACAAAATAGGAGAAATCGTGTAAACGTTTTTCAAGCTTTTACGACAAGCAGGAGCCAGTACGGTTTGCCGTCTCATGTAATGGCAATGAAAAATCTCTCTGTGTAATATAACAAAAGTAAAGCGCGCGCCTTTCTGATTTGTCAATGTTCCATTTACTATTTGCCCATGGGTGAATGGTTATGGCGAAAACACTGACACGTGCGCCGAGAAAAAAAATTACAGTTTTTCTTCCTCAAACTTCAATAATGACCGACCAGTGTACTGCCCAAAATGCTGAAATTTCATCGCAGCTTTACGAAAAAAAAAAAGATTTAGGAATTTTTTTCATAAAAAAAGACGTAGAATTCTGTCATGTCATTTAATTAACCCGTTACAGGGTATTTTGCCTGCCCGAGCCACTTGCAAAGTGCTTTGCAAGCCTAATTAAGGGATAGTCAGCTTGACCAGCTGGTGAGCGAGAGGCATTAAAGAAGACAAAGAATGTCACAAGGTGTTTTGGTTATGATAAAACAAATAGTAAACGATTCAGTGCCTGTGTACTATCGAGTTTACAGTTTGCTGAGCATTCAAGAAGCTACAGTCCGCTCGGGTGTCGCTTCGCTTTCGCTTCGAGATGCATTGCGAGAAAATAGGTATTTGAAATACTAATTAAACGCAATTACTACGACTGAAATAAATAATCCAAGGTTGCACCAGTTTCTTCCGCCATCTTGGAAAAGACCTCGACTTCGACTGCGCCTGCATTTGAATTGCTTTGGGGTTGTTACGTGTGTCGGTGGCTGTTTGCATTCGGGTTTCAAATCTGAATCAAATTTTTCGACAAAAACTGAGGAAATGATCCCAACGGACATAAAATACAAAGTGGCAACCATTCATGATCAGTAAATCAAGGGAGGTCTTTCAAAAGCCTCCTTCTCGTTTACCAATTCAGGGAATAGCCGGGAAGCCCTTTGTCAACATTGGGTGTCGGGGATGGGTTGTTTCCATACGGTCTCGCCAAAATGCCCCGTAAGTTTTTTTTTTTCAACGATTGTGGCCAGGGAAAGGAGGGCTTTTTCTATAACCGTATATTATTAGTACTATGACAGCAGCATATTCACGTATTCCATGTGTTGCAAAGTACTTACGCACAGTTCAGTACATCATTTAAAATGCAACTAGTTGAAACCTCACGTAAAAAAAACACTGCATTCTTTGTTAAGCTGCTCTTAGGTTTGTAGATTACGAAAATTAATTTTGTGAAGTTCCTGTCTGCTAAGGAACACCGCGGCGGAGAACTACAAAGAAAAAGATATATTAACGGAACTACTGAAAATAAACAATCCTGGATAGGTTGACAATTTTTTAACTAGCTTTGACGGGAAAATAAATGACTTGTTAAGCGCAGGAAAGCCGGAGATAACATTGCAATTAAGTTGGAGTAATTAAATTTTTAGCATTGAAGTATTAAGCCTAAGATCGTCGAAGTCTATTTATAGACTGAAGATATGCTTTTAGCAATAAATTTTTCGTTCTTGACTGTGTATAGTTAGGTTTGTGATTTAAATATATTAAGAAAAAGAAACGTTTAAAAGCCATATCAGCAAACGGGGAGTGTCTTAAAACCGTTCAGTGCACTTACAGCCTTATTGACTTTAACTGAATAAAAACCGTTTAAATCTACTTGCATCTTAAAAACTAGACACCGACCAACGCCAGAAGCTTCACTCTCAAAACTGAGAAAAATCTATAATGGTAACTTATTAGTCCACAAGTAAACATTGGGCTCTGCTTGTTAGGCTGGCTAAAAATATTTTCTTTTTCAACCCTTTTGTTTTCGAAAAGATTTAGGAAAACTAAACAAGGGTATATTAACGTCCCCTGCAAATGCTCAATATTTCATTGTTATAAGAAATAGAAGAGTATAGACGATTATTTCTTCAATGCCACTGAAAGATACAGACGAGATCTCCTTTCCTATCATTTCACATGTGGATCCAATTTGGCCGCGGGAGAAGCGAAATGAAAAAATGGAAACAAGAAAATCTTCGTATTGGCAACTCATTCGTAAAAACATGATTGTTATGCGATTTCTTCGAAGCATACATCCTGAAATGACAGTTGATTTCTTTTTAGACGAGACTGATAAAGAGCAGAGTGGAAGTAACATTTCAGCATTGAAGAGAAATTTTCTCGAGGAGCAAAGAAAAAAATACGAGCGTGTTCGTGAAATTCAAATGGAAGCATATCGTAGAAGAGAAAATCAGAAAACCGTTTGGGAAAAGTTTCGAGAGCATGAATGTGCCAATGAATGGAGAAGGGCGACAGAGAGTAAGATTCAGAATAGGAAGAGAGATTCAGGATATTTAACATGCGAGTATAGAAGAATATCACATGCAAATCGAGCTACCACGAGGCTCAGTTCCCCACATCTACTCGATGTTCAATTTCTTGAAAACACAAAAGAGGATACAAAGCAAAACAATGATCGACGGCAAAGCAAACACAAGGCCCGGAGCTTCATAGATCTTAACGAAGAATATTGTTTCAAAGGACAAACTTGCTTGCCAGAAATACATCATAAGAAAAGCGAAGACGTACAGCGACTCGCAAGTAATGATCCCCGATTTCAGCGCCTTTTAGACTCACTAATACCTCCTGAAGATAAAGGAGAGAAATACTCTAGAGCTAGTTCAAGTAAGAGTTGCAAAAAGGCTGGCACTGCGAAAAGGGAACCAGTTCTAACAGCGAGACCTAAGACGAAGACGGTCAGCAAGAGAAAAGAGACAAAATCATGATACCATAAAATTACGGAAGGAACCAAGTTTACTCGGCTCCTGGGTGAACTTTGACGCATTCACTCAATTTGTCGTGTTTTTTTTTAAATAATTGCATGCCATGTTGTCCGAGCAAAGGTATAACTTTTATTTCATCAAACTGTCCAAACTACGTGAAAAAGAAACGCGTTTTCACGAAGTCACTTTGGTGAAAGGGCCTTAAATATTTCTGTACAATAGTTTTTTTTAATTATTAGTACAATTTGACATCACAACGTATCGAGATGTGCACTCTTTCCGATTGTCTTCCCCTCTGACTCCTCTTAATCTGGAGGGGAGACCCTGGCGACTAGATAGGCCCAGTTAAAGGAGATCGGACGCCAAGGAAGAAAGACGACCACAGAAATCATAGTAGATCCATTCTCGTTCCCAGAGCCCATCACCTTAGCCGGCGGGGCCTTTGTGCGAGAAAACGAAGGGCTCTGGAGACATAGGATTTACATCCCAGGTTCTAGGACTCCGGAGTTCTATAATAGTACTAAATGTGGCGGAGTCAGAAGCATTACATTCGAGGAGTCTCTTTGTGAAGCTTTAAGTGGCCTCAACTTATAGAATGTGTCCCTTCAAGTCGAACAGAAAGTGCAATAAGTAATATGGTAGTTAAAACAAAGACACTGATCATTTTACAGGCCAGCCACGCCACATCGGCTATTTTCACTTCCGATTCAAAACTTTATTGTTCGCAAGCTAACCAATGAAGATACTTGAATTTTCTCTTCGTTTTCTCGTGCGAAGGCCCCGTGCCGACTATGAGGAACGATGGAATGAATGAACGAGAATGTAGTAGACCCCGTTGATCTACCAAACACATTTTGGGTCATTGGCCAATTTATGTAGATGCAGCGATGAGAAAATTTTTGCAATAAAAACACTAAAAAAGCCAGTAAGGGCAATCTGTTAGTAATATTTTATGAGGTTTTGTTTCATTGTTTTGTAACTGTTAATCGCCATCTTGGATACCAAGGGTGGTAGTGCGCTAGCGATTTCAAGCAAACCTCTTTGTTCGTCACAGTGTTATTACACCAATTTGTCCCTCGTTACGTAACTGAAAGCGCGGATCTACTTTTCCTCTAATTATACTCTTCATGTAGATCTTACAGACTCCTTAATTACGGAAACATCGGCTCTTATTAGCAAACGAAATAAAACGAATTTGGTTGCTGAAAAGTAATCAAAATGTCGTATCTTCCTCCTAGCTCGACAATTCCGTGTGTTGTGGCATTCAAGAGGCAATATTTAATTCATTAACTTTGCTTTAAAACATCTGTATCAAAGGAAAATACAACGTCGATATATTCCAAGGGGATTATTGAACAAAAGACCAACGATTAGTCCAGATTGATGACGTCATTTCTTGCACGTCGGACTGGTGTATAAATGACCGTACAGCTTATTTGTAAGGTCAGATACCAGCCAGTTATGGTAGTACAGTTGAATTACTGAATCTTAGTTATTGGTCGTTAAAGATGGCAGAGTATTTAAATTCAAAGCCCCTTGTGTATGTAACACCAATATGGCGGAGAAAAAAACGGATAAAATCGTTTAAACAAGCGGCGTTAATAGTTCTCGAGTTTGTTCGTCTCAGTGCTGATGCCAAACAAAAGAGACTCCAAGTGGAGATTATGGTGCAGAAAATGAGAAAACTGAAAGACGAAGATGAAAGTAAAGCGGAGCGATTGAGGAAGGTGCAAAGTTTAGCCAAACTAAAAAAAGCTGATTATGAAAATAATGAACTTGAGGAAAGTAAGCAGCAGTACTTGAAGATGTACAAGGAAAAGTGTCGCTATTTTGCGTTGGTAGAGAAAATGGACAAATACAGTGAAACTAGATGGAAAAAACAGAGTGAAAACGGCGCAGTTAGTCGCTTTGAAACGTTTAAACATCAATTTGGCTTGGAAAACAAAAGGCAAGGGAGTCCAGCTTCGGTAATGAAGCTCAAAGCCACCGAAGAAAAAAAGGGCAGCCAATCAACAGATACAAGAAATCTACTTGAAGAATGTGTTGTGGGTCGATCTGAAAAGGCGAATAAGAAGATTGTTGTTAATCTGGGAAAGGGGCAAAATTGGAGAGAGCATAAAATTTCAGCTACGCCAGCAAAGGGCACTGGAAGCGAACTCCAAGTCTCTGTGCGAGACGTAACACGTGATTCAAGATTTCAAAGCCTCTTACGCTCATTAACACCTATTGGACCACAACAGTTTTATGCTATCAAAGGAGTGCGTGATCCAGCATCTACGATGACCGCTAAGTCCCTGACAAATCATTATGGAGTTGTAGAAACCTAAAATTGGTTTAATAAGGAAATGTAATCGTGCCGCAGGTTTCTCCCGTGCTAGGCATAACAACAGCGTGAATATTGACCAGTCTTTTTAGAGTTTTGACAATAATGAGAGCATGCAAGGGTTATTTGTTCATTTTCTTCCAGGTTCTCCACTTCAATCAACCGTTCGTACCAATACCGTTAAAGGTTATGCAGTCGGCCTTAGAGCGGTTTTCAATTGAGTGTTGAAAGTAATTAGCGAATTGCTTTGGTTTTGTATTACTCCACTCAGTGATTGGTTCAATGTTCTCGCGCCACTTTTTCAACCAATCAGAAGTGAAACCAAAACCAATCGTAGCTCGCGCGTGCACATTTCCCTGCGTTTTGTGTGGGCTAAGTGTAATTACTTCGAGTTGGGATTGGTTTACCGGATTGTCACCGTCCTTTTGATTGGCCAAAGTAATTACTTTGGTTTTGGTTTTACGACACTCAATTGAAACTTGCTCTATCACGTAAAAAAAAAGCAATGTTGTGGTACCATATGAAACATCAATTATTGCTAAACAAGATGCAGTTATTTTTTGTGACGTAACAAGTTACCATGACAACAGGAAAGCATTGCAAAAACACCCTACATTTTGGCTTTAGTTCCTCTTATCTGAAAAACGAACTCGGTGACCCCAATTTTTTATTGCACTGAAGTGATCAGCAGGTCAAGATGAAACTCTCCGCAAAGTTTAAAAAAATTCTGTGGAGCGGATTCAGAGTTACCTCAAACGCGCTCTATTGTACAACGTAGACAAAATGGAATAATAGCGAAATACTTAAGATGGCGTTAAGTTATATTTTGAAGCGACAACAAGATCACTCAAAGAAGCGAACAAAGAAAACTAATGGAATTTTAGGAAAACGCAGTTTGAGCGAGTATTACTCGAGTCCATCATCGTTTAATCACCATCCGAGGACAAACAAGCCTTTTATCGTCTTTTATATCCTGTCACAAGACTCGAACAGATGAACAGATCTAGAATTGTTTCGGTAGCGAGCGTTCTAAGAAGTCCTCAATTTGTTTCAAGCTGAGAAACCTAAAATAAAATGTTTTAATAAACTGCTAATCTTTTGGACAATTATCCTTTTCCCTGATCATTATTTTAAACACTAAACGACATGTTTCGTTGACACAAATGTCTTTAAAGCAAATTGCATCAGATCTGTTGTTGGCATTTCGATCAGTTTCCAGCATCCTCGTTCTATCCAAGCTCAGCGAGGTGCGTAAAGGAATGAGTTGCTCAACCAGTCGAGTAAATCGTGGATCTTGTAGCGGATTCCTGTCATAAAGATACCTGCATCGACGGTCTTGAATTTTTGACTGGGATTCAGCATTGGCTTCTCTTGCCAGTATATTTTTACATTCATTTCCTTTTGGTTTTCCTCCTTGTTCCTGTTGCATTTTGTCCCTAGATGGGGGTTCCAAACTGGAATAAGCTTTACTAGATTCTTGACATGATTCCTCCTTTATGTAGTACTTATCTTCATTACTGCTGAAGTAAGCATTGTCTAAGCGTTGAAAATGTGATTTTGTTCGCTCAGAGGTGCGTGCCGAACCAAACCTGCCGACTAGGTTTTCATTCATTTCTCCTTTGCTGCCTTCGCTTTCATTTCCAAATGTTTCCTCCTTTTTTCCTCGTAGTTTTCCCATTATTTCTTTCTTCACAAATGCCAATTTGTTGGTTGTCGATTTCTAAATCATCACTCGAGTTATCATCTTTTCTATCCTTGAAAAAAACTCGTTGACAACTTCGCTTGAAATTGAACCCGTATCCATAGGAACAAACCTCAAATCCAGCGCTTTGTTGTGAAAATAAAATTTATAATTATTGGGTGAAAATTTATCTGGCAACGACGAAGAATATGATTTACTGACTAAAATTAGGTTAAACGGCAAAAAAAAACTACCTAAATCAGATCATTTCTCATGTGACCTGAATGTGGAATTAATAGTTTTGGGGTTAACCGACGCCTTTCATATATCGAACACTTTCTCGGTCTTTTACCAAATAATTATCTCTGTGGGAGACATTTTCCCCATCTTGAAGAACTATCGCTCGATTTTACTTTTTGCTTTACGGTGAAAAGATAAGATGATCAGGATTTTTCGTTAATAAAATTTAAGATTACTGTATTAGACAAGTCAGTGACGTACGGCGTGGACAACAGACTGAGTTCTTGCTTTAAAATTTTCGTTGTTTGGAAACAATGATGTCGCAACACAATCACAACGAAGCATTATTTTTTCCTCCGTATTTATGATACATCATTTAAGCACAGGTGAGGTTATTGGTCGATTATTTTGTGATGGTTCCATATGGTACATACATTACGTCACATATTTTGATGGATAACACTGAGTTTGCACCTCGCCTGCGCATTCACAAAATTCTTACCATTCAAAATATTATTATAATGTTAATAATAATAATAAATACAATTTATATAGCACTAAAACCTGGCCAAAGGCTCTAAGGCACTTTGTCGTATAAAAACCAAAGTCGTAGAAATAAAATGTTAAAAATATAGTATA
>NC_090871.1:63617213-63622213 GCF_036669935.1 Montipora foliosa | reverse complement strand
ATTACAGAAGACGCCAGATATGCACGTGGAAAGATATTGGTCCTTTTAACGAACTCAAGGACGAATGCTGGGCAGAATCTTCACGTGTTAATAGCATCGACAACAAGCCTTTCTTTCCGCCGATTTGTGAATCCCAGTACGTAACAAATCTTGAAACTTACAAAGGGACAGATAACTTAGCAAAAAGAGGAAACGTACTCACAAAATCATTGCTTTCAAACAAAAGCGCTAGCAGTGTTGGTGCTAAGGAAATAGAACTTACTTTTCATCATTCTTCGCTCGAAAAAGATAAGAACATAGAAGCCGGCGAGAGAGGGATCCGTAACACCGGAGACAAGAAGTATCAACCAGGGCTTAATAATTCGAGAGTACGACTTCCAAAATTGAAGTAAACGGTAACTGCGGTTATATTAATGAAATAGATAAAGGGCCTAAGGCTTTAAAAATGTCGGAAATTGCGTGGTTATATAATGTAACAAAATAATTAGGCCGCGGCTACAAGAGCGATTTTTTGCTCGCGCTGGTGATGCAATTTTTTTCAGATTTTGTCGCGTCGCCTGCGCGCCAGGGTGGCTACACTTGTGACAAATTTTGGCTACAAATTGAAGGTCGCGCGAATCGCATACTTCGAGAGACCTGGGCACTATAAACAGACATTCCCACTTTAATGGAATTGGCTAAATACTCTTTAGTCGCGTCGCAAGCGCGGGAAAAAAGTTTTAGGGTGGCTACACGAGCAACTATCTCTGAAGTTTCAACTCTGGCGACTTTTTTCTTGCGAATTTTTCAACTGTCGCGTCGCCAATTCAAGGGTGGCTACACGTGTGATTTTCATCTCGCGCTGGCGACGTGACAAAGTTTGAAAAAATCGCATCACCAGCGCGAGCAAAAAATCGCTGGTGTAGCCGCGGCTTTAGTTGTTGACAGATGCCTTTTGCGTAGGAGTCAATGTAAAAGGAGAGGGTAGTTTTTCGAAACGGAGAAAAAAAGGGGAGAAAGAAATATTTTACCCAAGCGAGTTTGATTTTGTTCTGTTAATAATAAACCAGTTTACAACAATCATGGCGGGCCTACTTCGAATTCAAACTGGCCAAATTATTGGTTCGTTTCTGTAAATTTAAGTCATCAATTAAAGTCATCTTAAGAGATCTAGAGGCGATCATCGCTGAAAACGGCTTGAAGACGCAACAAATATGAACACAATTTTAAAAGGTAAAGGTCCTATTTTTACAAGGGTAAAACCAGATAGTCGACTAGAGTTGCTGATGAACTTGTGGCTCTCGGTGCGCACCTTTTACCTTTTGTCGAGACAGACGTCGATCGAATGACAGGGATCGAACTGGCGACCTCTAGCTCAGAATTCCGCCCACTACGCCTGCCTCTTTTGCGCTACAATCATGGACAAAAGTGTTGGGAAGGTAACTTCATTTTACAGATACCCCCCTCCCCCTTTTCAATGTTGGATTTACCAGGGGAAAAAAATGGTGACTTTTCTTACCTGAAGAACTCCAACATTGAATAAGGGGGGGGGGGGGGGCCACAAGAGCATGGTATTTCCCAAATACTTCAGCCAATAGTTAGAAAAATCGAATTAGGTGTGAAGTAAGCTGATGCCCGCAACCTTCCCAACAACTTTTGACCACAATTGTACGTTTAAAATTGTAAGGTCGCAACTGCGGCAGGCTGATCTCGAATTGGCATTTAATAACGAGTGCAAACAACTCATTCATTGATTTGAATATTATTACTGAATAAAAGTCGAAGCTGCAGGGAGCCAGTTTGGAACAGATCTCTAAGTCAGTGATACCAAGCCCGATGGGCTTCCAAACCGTAGTATCTAAAAGCAAATCATCCCTGGTCACTTAGTGTGGCCTCCACAAAAGCCGATTTATATTTAGGGTTCTTGGCACAAACAAGGAGGGCTATACTGAATCAGTATAACATATTCCAGTGTCACGTAGTGAATAAATATCCGAAGAAAACGTTCTAGGTCAGTCAAAGGTTTTATCATTAAGGTTAAAAAGCTAAGGTATGATCTTAAAACCAAGCTTATAACATTCAGGGTCCCTGTTAGAAGACACACAGGTACTGGATGGCTTTTTAAAAGAATTCATCGAAGTTAATGAAGCACGATGCTAATTCTTTTGTTTTCCCCAGCAAGTGTACATCTTGAAAGCTTTATTTGGCCAACAGCATGCAACGTCGTTGAAACCTTAATGAAACTGATAAGTTAGCGAATCCTTGAAAAACCAAGGCACTGACAATTATTCAAAATGTGCCCAAATGTAAAAATGCACAATATTTGTCTTTAGTCAGGTCTAACTGTTGTTTTTATAAATCCTGGCATAATACGATTAAAGTTATTAGTTTCACCATGTGCACAATAGATCTAACCAACCACAGAGTACTGAAGGTAACCAAAGCCACAATAACAAACAAAAACGTGTGGACAAACAATATAGAATCTTCTCCTTTACTTTTTTTGAACAGAATGCCTTGGTATTTGAATTGACTACGCGGAACTATAGCCTGGTGCCTCGAGGCAACTTTATGAAAGTACTTCATCACAAAGACAGTCAACTGTGACGCAAAAACAATTCTTTGTATAAATTAATATCCATATGGCATCATTATAGATTGGATTTAAAGCTTGTCAAAGCATCGTAATTTGCGATGATCAAAGAGAGCGTCCAAAAGTCAAGTTGTCATTTATCCTAGGTAAGCCAATCGAATGGACTGGTAATTCAACAAACATTCGTGTCTGTCGGAACACTACTTTAACGAGACAACGATTGAGCACTGAAAAGACGCTTTATCTTCCATTCGGCAAGAAAGCTAGCAGTCAGCCATGCTTTCAACATTAAAATTCTGTCCTAAGAAAACTGATATGGAAGGAGAAGAGATGGCCTACAGACTTGGTTGGAAAGAGAGAAGAATAAAACTTGAAAACATTCGCGAAACAAATGAAAACGAAACAATTAACTCGACTGTCATCAAACCAGAAAGGACAAGAGCCCGAAGTGTGTTGCGCATAGCCAAAGTTGATACTGTCGATGAGATCCAATCAAATGTGAAAACTCGTAGTCTGACATCCAGGGAGAGAAGTACGAGCCCAGGTCTATATTCCCCTTGTTTGCTGGAAAATACGTCTGTAATTAATATGACGACATATAAAGGATTTAGAACTCAAAAGCAAAGAAGGAACTTGGCTTTCGCCAGGACTTTGGAACGCAAACACAAGGAGTTATCTCATGACAAAGAGAAACGGTTAGCATCGAATACCATGGCTTTGTTGGACATCTCCAAACCGGCAAAGATTCATTCTAGGTTCGCTGTTGTGTACCCAAAGAGTGCCACGTGACTTAAGCAAAAGTCATTAAAGTGCTACTGTGACGAAATTTGCATCTTCCCTATCTAAGCCATTTTGGAACATAAACACGTAGTCTGTACGAGAAGAAGAATGCTGTTTACCATTTTCAAATATCTCTTTTTGTTATGGAGATATTCAAGTTTTTTCAATATGCAAATTAGCCAAGTGATGACGTCATAAACCCAACCAAATTTTGATCAAGTATGATGGATAAAGATATCTCAGCCAATTTGTATCAGAAATACTTGATTCTTTGCACTAAGATTCTAGTAGATGTGTTCCACAATATGAGCATACCATTTTTGTTACCATGGCAACATACTGGGTTCCAGACCTCCCTGATATTAGAAGCTTTGCAGACCACCTTTCGCGTTCTGTTTTGATATTTGCAAATGGTGCCTCATCTGCATGATCCTGCCAGCATATAAAGATGTTAGGTCGAGTTTGTGGCCTTGGTAAATGTATTTCTAGCCTGAGATCACCAAAATATTGAAATCAAGTTGGAGGGGACTGGAAAAGAGTGAGTTGCCATAGGAACCAATTTCTTTACAGTCGTAGGTGTGTTGCCTTCAGAACTATTAGCTCACCAAGTTTCAATGGTCTCTGTTGCAAATTGACCGAGATAGCTCTATTTATATTCTTGATGTTCTATTGGGTTGGGTGAATGACGTCATCAGCCTTCTTTTTCATATTTAACACATTTTTGAAACTTAAATTTCTCCGGAACCAATGCAGATATTTCCAAACGGTAAACAGCGTTTTTAATGTTTTATGGTACTCTATGTGATAAACCAAAAAACTCAAGGGATAAAAATTTGATCACAGTAGCACTTTAAAGCCTTGGGGCTGAAAGTACAATTCGCCAAGTTGTTAATTTGGCACTGATCAGAGGCCGGTTGCTCAAAGCCTCGTTAACGATAACCGTTGGATAAGAGGTATCAAGTCAAGACCTACAGGCTGCCGTGGTTGCTTCGAGCAACCCAGGCCAGAGTGATAGTTCATGCACTTTACATCATGGGAGAATTTTCGTGTGACATGGAAAGCCCATGGATCAACTCAGTGTTAAAATCTGTAGTTCACTGCAACATCTTGAACTTGTCCAGAACTGTAATAATTACGACAATTTTTTTAAACGAGCTTATTACCTTGGCGATGCAAATAATTTATTTGTGATATAGGAGGTAATTAAAGACAGAAGCTCGACGAAGCTATTTCAATTTTTATTATTTTCATGCATTTTTATGCATTTCTCTCGCTTGACAGTGAAAAATCGTTAAGGAGAGCAAACAGCCTCATCATTTGCTTCAACATCCGTTCGATTTTGTTGAACAGCGATGCTGAAACCGTTTGCCCACCCCCTTCCCCCCCCCCCCCCCCCTCCTTTCAACTGTATTGAAACATGTTGCAGCCAAGTTGAATCGATGTAGAATGAGTTTCAAAGCGTTTAAACTTTGCTTCAACAACCATTCTACATTAGCTAACTTTCTTTCAGTGTTATCGCTGATGTTGAATGAAGTTGAAGCAATTTGCCCCCCCCCCACCCCCCTCTTTTCTCAATGACGTATGCCACGTACCCTTAGTAACAACTCCATATCCATAGTAACAACTGCGGCTGCAGCCTGGGACTGAT
>NC_090871.1:63562213-63612213 GCF_036669935.1 Montipora foliosa | reverse complement strand
TTTTCTTATTAAAAGATTTTAACAGGCTTTTAGTATGTTCTTGCCAAGAAAGATTACTGTCTATAGTTACTCCTAGACATTTACATGATGATTTAACTTCAATAAATTTTCCCCCATACTTCAAAGGCAACCATGGGCCAATGAAAAAGGGGAAACTAGAGTCTGGGCTCCTGTTCGAATGACGATTTTAGAGAGAAGAAACAACTTCGTTTCATGCGTGTGACTTGGCAGAGTAAAAATAATTTTCAAAAATCAGGGCCCACAGTACACTTAGCCAGCGATATTCTGTATAATAATAATCATATATGAAGTACCCACCTGTAAAGATGGCGATCAAAACAAACTGGAGACAGAAACCCTACTTTTCACAAGGAATAATAAGCGCAGTGGTGCGTTTTGTACGGCTTTTATCTCAGAAATGGATGTATTTTTACCTCTTTTATCGCAATTTGGGCGGCAATTTGGGGAATGGATAAAGGCTGATTTTTATCACGTTTTAAAATTTGAACTTCGATCGACGATGAGAGAGGTCGGCACCAAGGATTCACATCAACGAAATGTTCTAAAATGTGGAGGGAAGGTAGGCACCTCTGAGCTTTTTTGAAAGAATTAGAGAGCTCGAGGAACTGAAACATCCGTTCGTAAAATGTGTTGTTGGCGGCACGTTGGCGAACTTTCGAGAAACCAAAACTACCGTAAATAATGATATGGTACGTACACTTCACATTTAGAGGTCGGCAAATGTCGTGTATGCCACTTTAGATCTGAAATTTCCACTTTTTCTATTTTCTCCATACATTTCTCTATAACGATCGGCGGCCATTCTTAGAGAGCGGAAGGTCTGGGTCGAGTCTGGGCGTCCGCCATTTTCTGGTAATGATAACTATCGGCTACACAAACAGATTGTGTGGGCTCCCTGTGGTGCCCGGGCTCGGTCAACACCCAACCATGGAAAGAATTCTATAGAGGGAAAAGAAGAGTAACTAAAAACCACGCTCTTAATCGACCCAAAAACCGTACCAGAGACAAAGAGACACGAGACTAAAGCAAGGTAGGCTATTTTTTAATTTGAAATCGTAGGTAATTAATGAGAACCGTTTTCTCCATACCTATCCTTATATTTCTACTCTTGTATAATTTAGTAAAGTACAAATACACATACATCGAGCTTGGGCTACCTATGATTTCATAGTCAGTTCTGGAAAGGTAAGCCCAAAAACAAGAAATCGACTTTCTGTTAGTTGTAGTCTGGGGCACTGAATATAAACCTTTGTACCGATAGTGCGAATATAGTGAAACATTTACGATCTAAACAGCTTTTAGGAGGGCTGCCATTGGCAGCCGGAGACATTCTACCGTCAATAAATAAAGCTGAAGTAACTGCATGTGATGGATCGTTAACAAATAGTGAGGAGTATTGACGAAGAGTCGTAGTAGTCCATAGTCTGTTGTTTTCTCCGGTGAACAAAACGGGCCAGTAATGCTACTCACTCTTTTATTTTCACCATTTCAGAATATAAGAAGGATGATGGGCCAAAAAAATTTGAGTCAGCTGTGTTACTATGTAGTTTTCCATCAGTCAGTTGTTCTATCCAGCGACATTTTCTTGTCATTTTGTTCCCTAACTTTACAGCTCCGAGAAGCTTGGTTTTTGGCCCATGATATGAGGGGTGGTTCTGAAGGGTATGGATTTGGAGTCATTTTTGTCTGAAATATGGTAGAGATTTTAACCATTTTGTTCTGAATGTCTGAAACCTGGTACAATGGGTTTGACAGAGACGGGTATGGATAGCAAACAAAGGCTCCTATGAGCAACCCATGGATGCAAACGATATATTATATATGTTTTTAAAAAATGGAACCGAGCATTACAATAATTTGGGAGCGTAAAGGACAAGCAATTTCATGTGATGGACGAAGTGGCTCTATAAAAATAGAGAGACAACTTACGGGAGGAGTGATTAATAAAGTATGATTAGACTCCAATATTGATACCCTGGTCCCAGATGCTTTCTTTCCTTTTTGCTTACAAACAAAATTGAGTAACAAAGTAGAAACAACAATTGCAACTGATTAGGAGAGCAAAGTTAGAAAACCTGAGGAAAAAGGGTGCACTAGCATGATTTGGTATCAATATCTTAGCCCATTTTTTCCAGCTATTAATTAATTATTCAACCAATATTGCACAGCCACTGTAAGTGAATGACAAACTAAGTGCTTGGAACAGTGTTAAGCGTTTAATGAACATTCAGCTAGCTTAAAGAGATCTCTGAAGGAAAACTCAAACAACACTGAATTGATCATTGGACGTTTTATACCTCGGAGGACCTGTCATTTGTAAAGAGCTTAAATCACAGCATTTGTTTACTAGCTATTACTTTCATTATATCTAATTATTTTTATTGTAAGTATGTTGTCAAGCTGTTATGAAGACAGTAAAAATACACTTAGTTGTGACTTTCTGTACATAACTGACACTGTCCACTTGATAGAGGTTATGTCTATAAATAGAGGTCATATAACTCTTGGTAACTCACGAGGGTAATCAATTAACAGAGTTTTGACTATATCCATGTGTATGCAACCCTCTTATGTATTCTTTATACTCAATTAAAGGCTGCCTGATGGTATATGCGTCTTGTTCATATTTAGCTTTCCTTCACTCAAGTAACTTTGTTCTATGCAACTTTCCAGGTGACCTGTGGCACAACAATGTCACAGCGGTACCTGTTTACCTCAGGCACTACTACATTATCATTCTACTTTGAAAATGTTAAAATGTTGTAGCACCATCTGACATTGATACCTGTTGACTTTAAAATATTTTGCTGCCAAAACAACTATCACAGAATATAAAATATTATATTTTATCAAAATGATGTATGATTTTTGTCAGTGATACAGGCACACTCCAACAAATAAATGCATGTTCTCTCAACAGGACAAGGCTTGAACCTATGACCTTCTGATTACTAATTTGGATGCTCTACCACTGATCTTGTCACATGAACCTAGTTTAATACCCTAACAGGTGTAGAGAGAGTGAGAGGTGGAATGGAAGGCTTGTTTTGTAATATTATTGTAAAATATAATTTTGAGTTGTTGTGCAAGCCCATTCAACTTTCAGCTGCTGAGAACTGAATATTTACAGTGGAGAGTTTCAAGAAAATTTTACACTTGTTTTTATATTTATCCAGTGGATCAACAGTAGCATTCTTGATTTTGCCTTAAATGTTATTGTCCCAATTTCTCATCTTAAGCAAAGCGTCAAAATGCTGAAGCTTCTCAAACTTTTCAGCCTCTTCTGCAGTCATCAGGCCTCCTTGATAAACCAGTGTCTGTTGGCTTGCTGGTATTAGCTGAAGAAAGTCAATGAGACAAGACATAAAAGTAAGTAAAAATAAGTTTGAAAATCACGTGGCAAAACTTAAGACTGGAAAAGTCCCAAAATTCAAGTTCATTTCAACATCCATTTCCTTCCCCCCCCCCCCCCCCCCTCCCCCATACCCTTGGAATTTTAAAGGATGTAATTGCCTATGAATTGCTGCCCAGGGGACACTTCTCCTTTCAGCATTCGATACGCAGGCCTGCCGGCTATAGGCCAATAAGGAGACAATACCCTTTTCCGGGTGAAAAGGTCAAAGCTCATAACTAAAGGTAAATTGGCCACTGCAAAAAAGATACGAGTATTGATGAGCGTTGGCCCTTCTTCAGAGCGAGTTCAGTTAGCATTTATGGCAGGCGCTGAAGGGAGAGGAAAAGGAAGCATAGACCAACACGGAGAGCACAAGGAGGACAGCTCTCCTTTCAGTTCCTAGGACACAGGTCCTCAGGCTATTGGGCAATGGGGAGACAACAGCCCTTTTCAGAGCGAAATGGTCAAAACCCATCTATACACTCAGGTAGAACAGAGCACCTCGACTGCTTTTGTCTCTCAGATAGCAGGGATTAGGCATAAGTCTAAAAATTTCTGCATGTTAAATATTTTTGCATCAATCTGACACCGAGAGTCCTCAAGCAAGGAAGGGGAAAAAACAGGGATGAGATGTAGAGAGGGGGGTATGATCGCAGGTTACGTTTCTTTCGCAGGCTCTACAAGCTACTATCACATAAATCTATGCGCTTCTCTGGAACCACTCGATCAATATTACACTGAACAGCTCCGCCCCCTTATATCTGAACTTGTCCTCGTTTATCGTGTACTATACACCGATACCTTTTCATGATACTCTGGATATCGTAAGAACTCTTTCATCCAAATAGCTCGCCACCGTAGGTCTTCACTGGACGGTCGTGGCGAATTCTCTTCAAGTTGAATTTACATTTATTTAATATTTCCCATACTACCTTTCGGCATTGTCGCGAACGCTCTTACGCTTCTTTTGGACAACCTTTCCGGAAACAGCTGTATAAGAAAAGCAGTGAAGTTTTTGTCAGAGCAAGGTCAACTCCAGTCTCACCTTTATTCAAAGGTCTGGTAACTGGGCAAAGAACTGTAAAATGGTCTATTGCTAAAGGAGACCTTAAAAAATTCAATTAGGCGCTCTCACTACTCTCTTCCAAAAACTGGACTCTTGGTAATTGGTAAATGGTCAGAAGATGAGCTTTATAAACCTCAAAATTGGCATACACAGGTTTACAACATAAAGCTTCAGAAATACCGCAAAATGTCTTCGGACCAAGAATTTTAGCAATTTCTTGCTGACACTGACTTATAACTTCCACATATGGCTCTGAACTGATTGAGTTATTCTTAAGAAAAACTTGTTAAATATTAAAGGATAAAAAATTGAATCCACAAAACAAACTGTGCATATCATGGTGTCGGCTACGTGTAATTACTTCGAGTATCGATTGGTTTACCAGATTGTCTCCGTCCTTAACGATTGGGCAAAGTAATTCGCAATAATTTCCTCCCGTCACAGCAGCTTGGTGTATCGGTGTAGACACTTTTCAGTATTTTTAACCTCTAAGTTCATTATTTGTACAATGTGTGTGATTCTACTTTTCATTGTATGCAATCGTCTTTAAAAATACTGTGAGTTATTCGTGAGCCAGATCCTGCATTTTTATCCACCACTGACCAAAGTCCTACAAGAACGACATTTTTCAAATAACTAGATAGATTTATTTTAGTCTTGTCTCTTCGCAACTCTTTTTGTGTGGCGAATGCGTCTAAGAAGGAAAAACTACCAGTGGGCGTAATGTATGGTAGGAAATTAAAGTCATGAAAAATTCAACGTTATTGTCGACACGTTTATCGTTTCCTACTCATTTTAAGCCGCAGTCAAACAGTACTTGATAGCCGACGACAGTTTGAGCTGACCTTTTTTACCCCTGTCTAAAATCAACTACCTTTCTCACGGGAAAACTGAGTTTTATTCAGTTTTATTTGATAAAAGTTGACGATAGTGCGGCTGAGTTACGTAACAGCGCTTTCGCGCCGCTTTTCTGTAAAACTGTCAACAACAAACTTTTGAAATCGACTGTCATGCAGGTGGTCACTGAAAACAAATATTTCAACGACTATCATGAAAAATCTGACCATGTTGTGATGTATATGATAACTGCATTAAAAAAATCTTGAATATTCTTAATTAATTTTCTCCATCTTGCTCACTGATTGTACGATAGGGGCGAAGTATCCTTAACTTAACTGGATACGAACGGTTTTTGAGTAAAAGTAGTGTACTGCCCAAAATGCTGAAATTTCGTCGCAGCTTTACGAAAAAAAAAAAGCTTTATGAAGAAAAGACGTAGAATTCTGTCATGTCATTTTATTAACCCGTTACAGGGTATTTTGCCTGCCCGAGCCAGTTACAAAGCGCTTTGCAAGCCTAAGGGATAGTCAGCTTGACGAGTTGGTAAGAGAGAGGCATTTAAGAGGGTGTGAATGGGGTTAACCGACTAGCGACAAAGGTCTAAAAAATATTACTGACTACCGACAAAAACGAGAAGAAAATTACCGACTAGGGACAAAAAAATTAACTGGAAATTACCGAGAGCCGACAAAGGTCGAAAATTTTAACCGACAACCGACAAAGGAATGAAATTTTAACCGACAACCGACAAAGTAATGAAATTTTAACCGACAACACCCCCCCCCCCCCCCCCCCCCATTCAGACCCTCATTTAAGAAGACAAAGAATGTCACAAGGTGTTTTAGTTATGATAAAACAAATAGTAAACGATTCAGCGCATGTGTACTATCGAGTTTACAGTTTTCTGAGCATTCAAGAAGCTAGAGTCCTCTCGTGTATTGCTTATCTTTCGCTTCAAAATGCATTGCGAGAAAATAGGTATTTGAAATACTAATTAAACGCAATTACAAATGAATCCAAGCTTGCGCCAGACTTCGACTGCGCCTGCATTTGCGTTGCTTTTGGGTTGTTACGTGTGTCGGTGGCCGTTTGCATTCGGGTTTCAAATCTGAATCAAAATTTTCGACAAAAACTGAGAAAACGATCCCCACGGACATAAAATACAAAGTGGCAACCATTCATGTTCAGTAAATCAATGGAGGTCTTTCAAAAGCCTCCTTCTCATTTACCAATTCAGGGAATAGCCGGGAAGCCCTTTGTCAACATTGGGTGTCGAGGATGGGTTGTTTCCATACGGTCTCGCCAAAATGCCCCGTAAGTTTTTTTTTCCAACGGTCAGGGCCAGGGAAGGGAGAGCTTTTTTCTATAACCGTATATTAATAGTACTATAACAGCAACATATTCACGTATTCCATGTGTTGCAAAGTACTTACGCACAGTTCAGTACATCATTTAAAATGCAACTAGTTGAAACCTCACGTAAGAAAACACTGCATTCTTTGTTAAGCTGCTCTTAGGTTTGTAGATTACGAAAATTAATTTTGTGAAGTTCCTGTCTGCTAAGGAACACCGCAGCGGAGAACTACAAAGAAAAAGATATATTAACGGAACTACTGAAAATAAACAATCCTGGATAGGTTGACAATTTTTTAACTAGCTTTGAAGGGAAAATAAATGACTTGTTAAGCGCAGGAAAGCCGGAGATAACATTGCAATTAACTTGGAGTAATTAAATTTTTAGCATTGAAGTATTTAAGCCTAAGATCGTCGAAGTCTATTTATAGACTGAAGATATGCTTTTAGCAATAAATTTTTCGTTCTTGACTGTGTATAGTTAGGTTTGTGATTTAAATATATTAAGAAAAAGAAACGTTTAAAAGCCATATCAGCAAACGGGGAGTGTCTTAAAACCGTTTAGTGCACTTACAGCCTTATTGACTTTAAGTGAATAAAAACCGTTTAAATCTACTTGCATCTTAAAAACTAGACATCGACCAACGCCAGAAGCTTCACTCTCAAAACTGAGAAAAATCTATAATGGTAATTTATTAGTCCACAAGTAAACATTGCGCTCTGCTTGTTAGGCTGGCTAAAAATATTTTCTTTTTCAACCCTTTTGTTTTCGAAAAGATTTAGGAAAACTAAACAAGGGTATATTAACGTCCCCTTCAAATGTTCAATATTTCATTGTTATAAGAAATAGAAGAGTATAGACGATTATTTCTTCAATGCCATTGAAAGGTACAGACGAGACCTCCTTTCCTATCATTTCACATGTGGATCCAATTTGGCCGCGGGAGAAGCGAAATGAAAAAATGGAAACAAGAAAATCTTCGTATTGGCAACTGGTTCGTAAAAAAATGATTGTTATGCGATTTGTTCGAAGCATACATCCTGAAATGACAGTTGATTTCTTTTTAGACGAGACTGATAAAGAGCAGAGTGGAAGTAACATTTCAGCATTGAAGAGAAATTTTCTCGAGGAGCAAAGAAAAAGATACGAGCGTGTTCGTGAAATTCAAATGGAGGTATTTCGTAGAAGAGAAAATCAGAAAACCGTTTGGGAAAAGTTTCGAGAGCATGAATGTGCCAATGAATGGAGAAGGGCGAGAGAGAGTAAGATTCAGAATAGGAAGAGAGATTCAGGATATGTAACATGCGAGTATAGAAGAAGATTAGATGCAAATCGAGCTACCACGAAGCTCAGTTCCTCACATCTACTCGATGTTCAATTTCTTGAAAACACAAAAGAGGATACAAAGCAAAACAATGATCGACGGCAAAGCAAACACAAGGCCCGGAACTTCATAGATCTTAAGGAAGAATATTGTTTCAAAGGACAAACTTGCTTGCCTGAAATACATCATAAGAAAAGCGAAGACGTACAGCGACTCGCAAGTAATGATCCCCGATTTCAGCGCCTTTTACACTCACTAATACCTCCTGAAGATAAAGGAGAGAAATACTCTAGAGCTAGTTCAAGTAAGAGTTGCAAAAAGGCTGGCACTGCGAAAAGGGAACCAGTTCTAACAGCGAGACCTAATAAGACGAAGACGGTCAGCAAGAAAAAAAAGACAAAATCATGATAACATAAACTTACGGAAGGAATCAAGTTTACTCGGCTCCTGGGTGAACTTTGACGCATTCACTCAATTTGTCGTGTTTTTTTAAAATAATTGCATGCCATGTTGTCCAGGCAAAGGTATAACTTTTATTTCATCAAACTGTCCAAACTACGTGAAAAAGAAACGCGTTTTCACGAAGTCACTTTGGTGAAAGGGCCTTAAATATTTCTGTACAATAATTTTTTTTAATTATTAGTACAATTTGACATCACAACGTTTCGAGGTGTGCACTCTTTCCGATTGTCTTCCCCTGTGACTCCTCTTAATCTGGAGGGGAGACCCTGGCGACTAGATAGGCCCAGTTAAAGGAGATCGGACGCCAAGGAAGAAAGACGACCACAGAAATCATAGTAGATCCATTCTCGTTCCCAGAGCCCATCGTTTATCTTAGCCGGCGGGGCCTTCGTGCGAGAAAACGAAAGGCTCTGGAGACATAGGATTTACATCCCAGGTTCTAGGACTCCGGAGTTCATATAGTACTAAATATGGCGGAGTCAGAAGCATTACATTCAAGGAGTCTCTCTGTGAAGCTTTAAGTGGCCTCAACTTATAGAATGTGTCCCTTCGAGTCGAACAGAAAGTGCAATAAGTAATATGGTAGTTTTAAACAAAGACACTGATCATTTTACAGGCCAGCCACGCCACATCGGCTATTTTCACTTCCGATTCAAAACTTTATTGTTCGCAAGCTAACTAATGAAGATACTTGAATTTTCTCTTCGTTTTCTCGTGCGAAGGCCCCGCGCCGACTATGAGGAACGATGGAATGAATGAAAGAGAATGTAGTAGACCCCGTTGATCTACCAAACACATTTTGGATCATTGGCCAATTTATGTAGATGCAGCGATGAGAAAATTTTTGCAATAAAAACACTAAAAAAGCCAGTAAGGGCAATCTGTTAGTAATATTTTATGAGGTTTTGTTTCATTGTTTTGTGACTGTTAATCGCCATCTTGGATGCCAAGGGTGGTAGTGCGCTTGCGATTTCAAGCAAACCTCTTTGTTCGTCACAGTGTTATTACACCAATTTGTCCCTCGTTACGTAACTGAAAGCGCGGATCTACTTTTCCTCTAATTATACTCTTCGTGTAGCTCTTACAGACTCCTTAATTAAGGAAACATCGGCTCTTATAAGTAAACGAAATAAGACGAATTTGGTTGCTGAAAAGTAATCAAAATGTCGTATCGTCCTCCTAGCTCGACAATTCCGTGTGTTGTGGCATTTAAAAGGCAATATTTAATTCATTAACTTTGCTTTAAAACATCTGTATCAAAGGAAAATACAACGTCGATATATTCCAAGGGGATTATTGAACAAAAGACCAACGATTAGTCCAGATTGATGACGTTATTTCTTGCACGTCGGACTGGTGTATAAATGACCGTACAGCTTATTTGTACGGTCAAATACCAGCCAGTTATGGTAGTACAGTTGAATTACTCAATCTTAGTTATTGGTCGTTAAAGATGGCAGAGTATTTAAATTCAAAGCCCCTTGTGTATGTAACACCAATATGGCGGAGAAAAAAACGGATAAAATCGTTTAAACAAGCGGCGTTAATAGTCCTCGAGTTTGTTCGTCTCAGTGCTGATGCTAAACAAAAGAGACTCCAAGTGGAGATTATGGTGCAGAAAATGAGAAAACTGAAAGACGAAGATGAAAGTAAAGCGGAGCGATTGAGGAAGGTGCAAAGTTTAGCCAAACTAAAAAAAGCTGATTATGAAAATAATGAACTTGAGGAAAGTAAGCAGCAGTACTTAAAGATGTACAAGAAAAGGTGTCGCTATTTTGCGTTGGTAGAGAAAATGGACAAATACAGCGAAACTAGATGGAAAAAACAGAGTGAAAACGGCGCAGTTAGTCGCTTTGAAACGTTTAAACATCAATTTGGCTTGGAAAACAAAAGGCAAGGGAGTCCAGCTTCAGTAATGAAGCTCAAGGCCACCGAAGAAAAAAAGGGCCGCCAATCAACAGATACAAGAAATCTACCTGAAGAATGTGTTGTGGGTCAATCTGAAAAGGCGAATAAGAAGATTGTTGTTAATCTGGGAAAGGGGCAAAATTGGAGAGAGCATAAAATTTCAGCTACGCCAGCAAAGGGCACTGGAAGCGAACTCCAAGTCTCTGTGCGAGACGTAACACGTGATTCAAGATTTCAAAGCCTCTTACGCTCATTAACACCTATTGGACCAAGACAGTTTTATGCTATCAAAGGAGTGCGTGATCCAGCATCTACGATGACCGCTAAGTCCCTGACAAATCATTATGGAGTTGTAGAAACCTAAAATTGGTTCAATAAGGAAATGTAATCGTGCCGCAGGTTTCTCCCGTGCTAGGCATAACAACAGCGTGAATATTGACCAGTCTTTTTAGAGTTTTGACAATAATGAGAGCATGCAAGGGTTATTTGTTCATTTTCTTCCAGGTTCTCCACTTCAATGAACCGTTCGCACCAATACCGTTAAAGGTTATGCAGTCGGCCTTAGAGCGGTTTTCAATTGAGTGTTGAAAGTAATTAGCGAATTGCTTTGGTTTTGTATTACTCCACTCAGTGATTGGTTCAAAGTTCTCGCGCCACTTTTTCAACCAATCAGAAGTGAAACCAAAACCAATCGTAGCTCGCGCGTGCACGTTTCCCTGCGTTTCGTGTGGGCTAAGTGTAATTACTTCGAGTTGGGATTGGTTTACCGGATTGTCACCGTCCTTTTGATTTGCCAAAGTAATTACTTTGGTTTTGGTTTTACGACACTCAATTGAAACTTGCTCTATCACGTAAAACAAAAGCAATGTTGTGGTACCATATGAAACATCAATTATTGCTAAACAAGATGCAGCCATTTTTTGTGACGTAACAAGTTACCATGACAACAGGAAAGCATTGCAAAAACACCCTACATTTTGGCTTTAGTTCCTCATATCTGAAAAACGAACTCGGTGACCCCAATTTTTTATTGCACAGAAGTGATCAGCAGGTCAAGATGAAACTCTCCGCAAAGTTTAAAAAAATTCTGTGGAGCGGATTCAGAGTTACCTCAAACTCGCTCTATTGTACAACGTAGACAAAAAGGAATAATAGCGAAATACTTAAGATGGCGTTAAGTTATATTTTGAAGCGACAACAAGATCACTCAAAGAAGCGAACAAAGAAAACTAATGGAATTTAAGGAAAACGCAGTTTGAGCGAGTGTTACTCGAGTCCATCATCGTTTAATCATCATCCGAGAACAAACAAGCCTTTTATCGTCTTTTATATCCTGTCACAAGACTCGAACAGATGAACAGATCTAGAATTGTTTCGGTAGCGAGCGTTCTAAGATGTCCTCAATTTGTTTCAAGCTGAGAAACCTAAAATAAAATGTTTTAATAAACTGCTAATCTTTTGGACAATTATCCTTTTCCCTGATCATTATTTTAAACACTAAACGACATGTTTCGTTGACACAAATGTCTTTAAAGCAAATTGCATCAGATCTGTTGTTGGAATTTCGATCAGTTTCCAGCATCCTCGTTCTATCCAAGCTCAGCGAGGTGCGTAAAGGAATGAGTTGCTCAACCAGTCGAGTAAATCGTGGATCTTGTAGCGGATTCCTGTCATAAAGATACCTGCATCGACGGTCTTGAATTTTCGACTGGGATTCAGCATTGGCTTCTCTTGCCAGTATATTTTTACATTCATTTCCTTTTGATTTTCCTTCTTGTTCCTGTTGAATTTTGTCCCTAGATGGGGGTTCCAAACTGGAATAAGCTTTACTAGATTCTTGACATGATTCCTCCTTTATGTAGTACTTATCTTCATTACTGCTGAAGTAAGCATTGTCTAAGCGTTGAAAATGTGATTTTGTTCGCTCAGAGGTGCGTGCCGAACCAAACCTGCCGACCAGGTTTTCATTGATTTCTCCTTTGCTGCCTTCGCTTTCATTTCCAAATGTTTCCTCCTGTTTTCCTCGTACTTTTTCCATTATTTCTTTCTTCACAAATGCCAATTTGTTGGTTGTCGATTTCTAAATCATCACTCGAGTTATCATCTTTTCTATCCTTGAAAAAAACTCGTTGACAACTTCGCTTGAAATTGAACCCGTATCCATAGGAACAAACCTCAAATCCAGCGCTTTGTTGTGAAAATAAAATTTATAATTATTGGGTGAAAATTTTTTTGGCAACGACGAAGAATATGATTTACTGACTAAAATTAGGTTAAACGGCAAAAAAAAATACCTAAATCAGATCATTTCTCATGTCACCTGAATGTGGAATTAATAGTTTTGGGGTTAACTGACGCCTTTCATATATCGAACACTTTCGAACACTCAGTCTTTTACCAGATATAATTATCTCTGTGGGAGACATTTTCCCCATCTTGAAGAAATATCGCTCGATTTTACTTTTTTCTTTACGGTGAAAAGATAAGATGATCAGGATTATTAATTAATAAAATTTAAGATTACTGTATTAGACATGGCAATGACGTACGGCGTGGACAACAGACTGAGTTCTTGCTTTAAAATTTTCGTTGTTTGGAAACAATGATGCCGCAACACAATCACAACGAAGCATTATTTTTTCCTCCGTATTTATGATACATCATTTAAGCACAGGTGGGGTTATTGGTCGATTATTTCGTGATATGATTTTTGATATGAGATGGTTCCATATGGTACATATATTACGTCACATATTTTGGTGTATAACACTGAGTTTGCATCTCGCCTGCGCATTCACAAAAATCTTACCATTCAAAATATTACTATAATGTTAATAATAATAAATACAATTTATATAGTACTAAAATCCAAAGTCTCTAAGGCACTTTGTAGTATAAAAACCAAAGTAATAGAAATAAAATGTTAAAAATATAGTATAACAACCAAAACGTCAAAAAGAAAACGTGCACTAAAATGTAAGGTCTTCATTGTTGGGCCCAACAATGTTGCATGTTGTTGCGAGCGTTTGCACGGGCCTTTAGCGTTGCCGTAGCCGTCGTCGTTTCTTAGGGGCTGTTTACATGGAGGTAGGAGGATCCTAGCACTAGGAAGATCCTAGAAGGCGGATCATCATAGCGCCATATGTTTTCTGTATTCAGTTTACATGCAAGAGGTCGTACTTGGCCCTAGTGCTAGGATCTTCCTAGCTGTGAGCTAGGAAGATCCTAGTGCTAGGAAGATCCTAGCACCATGTAAACTGCCTTCGCTCGGAAGTTCCCGGTACCGTGAGGGACAAAAAAGCAAACATGGCGGCGGCCGGGTGTTCACGGTATTTAGCTGCCAAAGGTCGACAATTTCGTCTGGCTTTGCCACAGGACGATTCTAATGATTCTGGTGACTGCCGACAATATTCAGGACCAGTTTTGTTTCAAAGATACACCACCCAAACGAGAGAGACAGTGGAAAGTAACGAGAAATCGATCGACAGCAATGTCGAAAACGCTGCGAGTCGAAGACATGCGAATTTATCCGAATACATCCGAATACATCCGATTTACGCCCGCCATCTTGCTTTCATTCTCCACTTCCACCTAGACAAAAATTTCTGCATGTAAACCAAACGAAAAGTTGTTTCGCCCTCTAGGATTTTCCTAGAGCTAGGATCTTCCTACCTCCAAGTAAACAGCCCCCTAAACTCCCTACTGTTGTGGAGCACGGCAATCAACTGCACGGAAATTCGTGCTGCACGTGCAGCACGAGTATTTTTCCTTTCTTAACCAATAATATTCTTGCTTTGTGGCGTTGCCGTAGCCGTAGCCGTCGTTTTTGCTTAAGGTGACTCAAACCAGTTTCAATACTTTCAAGAGACCTTGTTATTAGAAGGATTGATACTACAACACTATAGAGCGTTTTCAATTGAGTGTCGAAAGTAATTAGCGCATTGCTTTGGTTTTGCATTTACTTCACTCAGTGATTGGTTCAAAGTTCTCGTGCCATTTTTTTCAACCAATCAAAAGTGAAACCAAAACCAATCGTGGCTCGCGCATGCACATTTTCCTGCGCTTTGTGTCGGCTACGTGTAATTACTTCGAATTTTGATTAGTCTACTGGATTGTCTCCGTCCTGTGAATCCGTTCAACAGAATTTTTTTAAAGTTTGCAGATATTCCATTCTAGCATGCTGGATACATATTAGAAATAAAAAATGGGGATCACCGAAATCGTTTTTGAGATATGAGCAGCTAAAGCCAAAATATGGGGTGTTTTTGCAGGGCTTTCCTGTTACGACGGTAACTTTTTACGTCAAAAAAATTACCGGATATTATCAGCCATTCAAAATGAAAAGCAAAACTAAAATTCACACAAGTATTTTCCCGCGTTTGGCGCAGTCTGCGTGCTTTCTTTGTATACTGATTGGCTCATTTCGTTGTCTGCGTTTGTTTAAGAACTGACGACAGCGATGGCAAAAATAACGCCACAAAACAATGATATTATTGGTTAAAAGTGGAAATATAATCGTGCTGCCTGTGCAGCACGTATTTTTGAGGTACTCTGAACAACCTGCAACATAGAATCTTCCATTGCGTACTTTACGATACTTTGCTAACACTGTTCGACATAGTGGAAAGATCGCAATAGACTTACACTAGTGAAAAGTTGTATTTGAAGAGACGTTTTCGACGATGTCGCCGTCGTAGATCTTTTCAAAGTCCCTATATTAGCCAAAGCGAATACTGTTTTTTACGGTGGCTCATAAGGGACACATCGATTTTTTCGTCGCAAGTTACTAACTCGCGATGACGTAACTTGCGATCGCATCGTATAACTTGCGATCGCGACTTATAACTTGCGATCGCTACTTATAACTTGCGATCGCGAGTTATAACTTTCGATCGCAACTTACAACTTGCGATCGCGACTTATAACTTTCGATCGCAACTTATAACTTGCGATCGCAACTTATAACTTTCGATCGCAACTTATAACTTGCGATCGCGACTTATAACTTGCGATCGCGACTTGTAACTTGCGAGTTAGTTTCAGTATCAGTTACATGAAGCATGCAACACCAGCCATCTTTGCTAATAACTACTCCGGCGAAAAGGCGTGCTTCATGTAACTGATACTGAAACTAACTTTCAAGTTATAACTTGCGAACTTGCAATTGCAAGTTACAACTCGCGATCGCAAGTTATAAGTTGCGATCGCAAGTTACAAGTTGTGCTCGCAAGTTGTAAGTCGCGATCGAAAGTTATAAGTCGCGATCGCAAGTTATAAGTTGCGATCGCAAGTTATAAGTTGCGATCGCAAGTTATAAGTTGCGATCGCAAGTTACAAGTCGCGATCGCAAGTTATAAGTCGCGATCGCAAGTTATAAGTTGCGATCGCAAGTTACGTTATCGCGAGTTAGTAACTTGCGACGAAAAAATCGATATGTCCCTTATGAGCCACCGTAGTTTTTACTGCATTTGACTGAAAACCAATCTAGAACTGACTTGACTTTACTATCTCTCAATTAAATCCACGAATTTAAACGCTTATTTAGTCCCTGAAGAAAAATGTGTATTCTTCGCCAGGTCTCTGTTCAAAGATCACACACTGAGATTAGTGCAAACGCCCTGAACAATTGAGGTTTTTAATCTTTCACCTTTTTGTTTGTTGTGAGTAGTAGAGGTCAAAGGGAACAAAGACACTGGTTTTAAAGTTTGAAAAACTGAGCACATCTGGATTATGTTATGCGTCATTTTAATATCGCCCAACTCTATTAATGTCATCAGTGAAATGTTTCGTTTATACTGAGCGAACCAAACAGAATGTTTCGTTTATACTGAACAGGCGCAGAGGCCGGAATCAAACAGGTAATTATATGTCGCTTCTAAAACAGCGGCCTGAACAGCTCGACCTGAAAACCGTTTGACGTGAACACTGATAGAAGGTACCAGTTTTTTCAATCGCCGGGTAAGAGAAATATGAATGCATCGGGTTGGCTGCCAAGAAGCTACTATCACGGAAGCGTTTGAGTACAACGTCGTAATTTTTCAACAGGGTTGTGAAAGCTTGAAGGAGTAGCCCGTTGTAGAAAGATTACGTAATAGTTTAACTGGTCAAAGCACATTCCCATGATAAGTTGAGCTTGAAGGTAATGGTTTATGGAAGAACAGCGACGACACGATCAACCTAAACGCCAGATGTATCAGACCCTCTGAAAGTGACTTCATCGTACTTGAAGCCGGAAGCCCTTGACTCCAAAAAACCGTCAGCCTCTTAGCTATCTATTTGACATACTTTGATCTAACAAAAGTGGGTGAAGGTTTGGTCAATTAATTGAGCCGGCAAACAATAAAAGGCGAACTTTTACCGATCGTAGTAACGGTACCGTTGCCTTTCGTTGCTAAGGCGCAGAGAGATGAGGAACAAAAAGAAAGATGATTTTCACTACTGTCAGTGCATACCTTATGAAAAAATCGAAGCCAGAAAACTCCAACAATTACAAAATTACAGAAGACGCCAGATTTGCACGTGGAAAGACATTGGTCCTTTTAACGAACTCCACGACGAATGCTGGGCAGAATCTTCACGTGTTAATAGCGTCGACAACAAGCCTCTCTTTCCACCGATTTGTGAATCCCAGTATATAACAAATCATGAAACTTGTAAAGGGACAGATGGCTTAGCAAAAAGAGGAAAGGTACTCACAAAACCATTGCTTTCAAACAAAAGTGCTAGCAGTGTTGGTGCTAAGGAAATAGAACTTATTTTTCATTATTCTTCGCCTGAAAAAGATAAGAACATAGAAGACGGTGAGAGAGGGATCCATACGACCGGAGAGAAGAAGTATCAACCAGAGCTTAATACTTCGAGACTACGACTTCCAAAATTGAAGTAAAGGGTAAGTGCGGTTAATCAAATAGATAAAGGGCCTAAGGCTTTAATCGCGGCTTGCCCACTCCGAATTCAACCTGGCCAAATTAATGATTCGTTTCTGTAAAGTCAGTTAAGTTATTAATTGAAGTCATCTTAAAAGATCTAGAGGTGATCGTCGCTGAAAACCGCTTGAAGACGCAACAAATATGAACACAATTTTAAAAGGTAAAGGTCCTATTTTTACAAGGATAAAACGTGATAGTTGTAGAGAGTTGATGAACTTGCGGCTCTCGCTGAGTACCTTTTACCCCCCTTCCTTAGTCAATGCTCCGTTTTACCGATATTAAAATTAAAACTACAGCTACACGGATCAGAGGAACTTTTGTCGAAACAGACGTCGATCGGATGACGGGGATCGAACTGGCGACCTCTAGCTCAGAATTCCACGCACTACGCCTGCCTCTTTTGCGCTGAAAATTATCCTGAACTAGGCTTTAAAAGTGTAAGGTCGCAACCGCGGCGGGCCGATCTCGAATTGACATTTAATAACGAGTGCAAAGAACTCATTCATTGATTTGAATATTATTACTGAATAAAAGTCGAAGCCGCAGGGAGCCTGTTTGGAACACATCTAAGTCAGTGATACCCAGCCCGATGGGCTTCCAAACCGTAGTATCTAAAAGTTAATCATCCTTGGTCACTTGGTGTGGCCACCACAAAAGTCGATTTATATTTAGAGTTTTTGGCACAAAAAAGGAGGGCTACACTGAGTCAGTTATAACATATTCCAGTGTCAAATAGTGAATAAATATCCCAAGAAAACGTGCTAGGTCAATCAAAGGTTTTATCATTAAAGGTTAAAAGCTCAGGTATCTTAAAACCAAGCCTATAACATTCAGGGTCCCTGTTGGATAGAATAGATATCCGAAGAAAACGTGCTAGGTCAATCAAAGGTTTTATCATTAAAGGTTAAAAGCTCAGGTATCTTAAAACCAAGTCTATAACATTCAGGGTGACGTCCCTGTTGGAATAGAATAAATATCCGAAGAAAACGTGCTAGGTCAATCAAAGGTTTAATTTATCATTAAAGGTTAAAAGCTCAGGTATCTTAAAATCGAGTCTATAACATTCAGGGTCCCTGTTGGAATATTGGCTCACCTACAAGTACTGGATGGCTTTTAAAAGAATTCATCGAAGTCAATGAAGCACGATGCTAATCCTTTTGTGTTCCCCAACAAGTGTACATCTTGAAAGCTCAATTTATTTGGCCAACTGCATGCAACGTCGTTGAAACCTTAATGAAACTGATAAGTTAGAATATCCTTGAAAAACCAAGGCACTGACAATTATTTAAAATGTGCCCAAATGTAAAAATGCACAATACATGTATTCGTCTTCAGTCAGGTTTAACTGTTGTTTTTATAAATCCTGGCATAATACGGTGAAAGTTATTAGTCTCACCATGTGCACAATAGATCTAACCAACCACAGAGTACTGAAGGTAACCAAAGCCACAAACAATATCCTTTTCTTTTTTTAACAGAATGCCTTGGTATTTGAATTGACTACGCGGAACTATAGCCTGGTGCCTCGAGGCAACTTTATGAAAGTACTTCATCACAAAGACAGTCAACTGTGACGCAAAAGCAATTCTTTGTATAAATTAATATCCATATGGCATCATTATAGATTGGATTTAAAGCTTGTCAAACCATAGTAATATGCGATGATCAAAGAAAGCGTCCAAAAGTCAAGTTGTCATTTAGGTAAGCCAATCGAATGGACTGGTAATTCAACAAACATTCCTGTCTCCGAACATCACTTTAACGAGACAATGATTGAGCACTGAAAAGACACGCTTTAACTTCCATTCGACAAGAAAGCTAGCAGTCAGTCATGACTTCAACATTAAAATTGTATCCTAATAAAACTGATATGGAAGGAGAAGAGATGGCCTACAGACTTGGTTGGAAAGAGAGAAGAATAAAACTTGAAAACATTCGCGAAACAAATGAAAACGAAACAATTAACTCGGCTGACATCAAACCAGAAAGGACAAGAGCCCGAAGTGTGTTGCGCATAGCAAAAGTTGATACTGTCGATGAGATCCAATCAAAATTTGAGACTCACGACAATGTGAAAACTCGTAGCCTGACATGCAGGAAGAGAAGTTCGAGCCCAGGTCTATATTCCCCTTGTTTGCTGGAAAATACGTCTGTATTTAATATGACGACATATAAAGGATTTAGAACTCAACAGCAAAGAAGGAACTTGGCTTTCGCCAGGACTTTGGAACGCAAACACAAGGAGTTATTTCATGACAGAGAGAAACGGTTAGCATCGAATACCATGGCTTTGTTGGACATCTCCAAACCGGCAAAGATTCATTCTAGGTTTGCTGTTGTGTATCCAAAGAGTGCCACGTGACTTAAGTAAAAGTCATTAAAGCCTTGGGGCTGAAAGTACAATTCGCCAAGCTGTTAGTTTGGCATTGATCAGAGGCCGGTTGCTCAAAGCCTCGTTAACGATAACCGTTGAATAAGAGGTATCAAGTCAAGACCTGCAGGCTGCCGTGGTATTTAACGCTGGTTAGCGCTAACAATGCTTCGAGCAACCCGCACCAGAGTGATACTTCATGCACTTTACATCATCATGGGAGAATTTTCATGTGACATGGAAAGCCCATGGATTAACTCAGTGTTAAAATCTATAGTTCACTAGACAACATCTTGAACTTGTCCAGAACTGTAATAATTACGGCGACATTTTTTTAAACGAGCTGATTACCTTGGAGATGCATATAATTCATTTGTGATATAGGAGGTAATTAAAGACAGAAACTCGGCCAAGCTATTTCAATTTTTATTATTTTCATGCATTTCTTTCGCTTGACAGTGAAAAATCGTTAAGGAGAGCAAACGGCCTCATCATTTGCTTCAACATCCGTTCGATTTTGTTCAACGGCGATGTTCAAACCGTTTGCCCACCCCTACCCCTCCCCCCTCCCTTTCAACTGTATTGAAACATGTTGCAACCAAAATCGTTGTAGAATAAGTTTCATTTGAAGCGTTTAAACTTTGCTTCAACAACCATTCAACATAAGCTAACATTCTTTCAGTGTTATCATTAATGTTGAATGAAGTTGAATCAAATTTCCCCCCCCCCCCCCCCCCCATCCCTTTCAACATTGTTGGGTATGAGCATGCGCACTAATCGGTCTCTCAATGAAGTATGCATTACGTACCCTTAGTAACAATTCCGTATCCATAGTAACAACTGCGGCTGGAGCCTGAGACTGATTATCGGGCCTCTCGAGAAGCTTTGGTAAATCAAATGTTGATGATGAGTTGAAATCGTTTGCCCACCCCAGCAGTCAACATTGCGGTTCAACATCGTTCTCCAAAATCGAACGTATGCCAGGTGATCTGGTGACGTAATTCAGAGGACTGGGGAGAAAAATTTTAACGCCCTATCCCACAACCGCGCACGGCCTTATTTTCCAATTCAACATGGTAGAGGCGAGGTTAAGTTAGAGATCGTCGGGTCTACTTGAATGTTTATTCAGTAACAGGAAATGTGGTAGAGACGGAATGATCTGTTGAGTTTTGGCGATGGAAATACTGCAAGGAGTTATACGTTTGGAAACAACACCTAAGGCCGCGCGCGATTGTGGGATATGGCGTTAAAATTTTTCTTCCCAGGGTTGTCCAGGCCTTTACATTAACGACAAAAGAACCGATTTTGAGAGAGAAAGAACAAACGAAGAAATTCCTATTCAGTGTTTTTCTATAATAACTTGCATTGATTACAGGCGTTTTCAGTGGAATGCGAATTACCGCGCGAGAAAAGATCGAAGAGCACCGGAGACTCGAGGCAAGACTGGAAAAAAACAAAGCCCGTAGAAAGTGGCGTGTTCTCGGCTTCTCGTCTCGCTATCTTTGCCTATTTAACCCTGAATGTACACTCAACTTCATGGCTTATGCCCAGCTCTTGTACAATAAGCTGCCCACTCATTTCCGTGATGGACGTGAACGAATCTCACGTCGGCGTTGTTGCCAATGTCTCGTGAAAACTCTATTTCTTTTCGCAAACTCCAAATCTTCTTTTTGTAAACGGGACATCTTTCTGTGGTTCCTATCGCGAACTTTCATGACAACATAATAGAGTTTAGGATCCCAGGGATTTAAATGAGGGATTTTTGTAGGATCTGGCATTTTGAGAATTTTTTGATATACAACACCACGAAACGTTCTTGCATTGCGGCCGGATGCGTCAGACATTAATTTACTTTCTGTTATCGTATTTGTGTTCTTTCCGGTGAAATTCTCCTGTTCTATTCTCCGTTCAGCCTGTTCGAGCAAAACCGGAAAACAGCTTCTCCTATTCGCGTTTATTTTTCGACCATTTAATCGAGTTATCCAGGAGTTTTGGTCAATTTCAACTGATTCATACAACGGTGGTAAAAATGATCCAGAAGAAGTCTTTTTGTTGTTCTCTGAAATGATCTTCAATGTTTTCTGTTTGCTTCTTGCCATCAAAGTTAAGAGCATTTCTCGCTTTATGTCAGTTACTGTTTCTCTTCGATCTTTTACCCACAAAGGGTTTTCATTAAAAATCGTGGTTTTTCGCCTCGAAGTTCCCTTTGCAGGTTCATTTTGTGAGTTTTGAATCAGAGGAGGAAGAAATTTTGCGAGAGACTTCTTTTGCGTCTCTCGAAAGTCTTTTTGCCTTTTATTGTATTCCTTAGCAAATCGTTGTCGCTCGCTTGAAATCATACTCAAGTTGAGCTCCAATTCCTTTACTAAGCCAGCATTTGTGTGACTAGCGCGACTTAAGCCATGCTTGTCCGTCACCACTTGAATCTTGTTTCGTTTGGGAAGATTACGAATCCTTACAAGTTCTTGATTGAGTCTCTCGTCGGCGTTCCTTCTGGCAGCTTTAAAATCCATATCAGCAGTAATGATACCAAGATGAAGAAGTTAATAAAGCTACATGCGTAATCTACTATAATCCGAAATACTTCCTTTGGAAATAGTCAGATGAACACTCAGATCCTTCGAATTCGCGTAAGATAATATTTCCACTATTTATGCTTCCTGCAGGCAAGTATCCAGATCTGATTGTAACTGTATTGTATTGCGTTGCTAATAAAGCCTTCACGAATGACTAGTTGTTATAACATAAACAATCATGGAGAAATAGCCCCAGACGGTGGCGGAGAAATTAATTCGTTATGAAGAAGTTGACTGTTGCTGCTTGAACGAGGCGAAAGGAGCTCGTTTTGTGTTCTTGTAAGACCAATGGAGTTCAAAAGGTTCCAGCGTGTAGATCAAGGGACGTAATGTTCGATTCACAGTGTCTATGGTGACGATACCTTTCGTGTTCCTGCTGCAATGCACCAGCGATGGTTCAATAAAGCGAATCGACAAAGGGCCAAACGATTGGTAGCCGATGCACACCCAGTGCCGCAAATTTTCGCCTTGAAATTAATAATTAATAACAGGACTTGACAAACTTGGAACTCAGCTGACTCTTGGCACTTAAGCGGTGAAAGATAAGGAGCAACCTCAGCGCCGCTAAATCAGGAAAAGTAATAATGCGAACGTGAATTCCAACGAGACCATTGTTTTTTAATAGCTTTGTTTGAAAGATTCCTCGTTGTCTGATTGTTAAACAAAGGTACAGTCGCCCACACCTTCTATGGCATAACATAACAGAGGTAATTAGGGTACTTCAAGTAATACACACTCATGCAATACATGTTTAAGGAAACAAACTTATTGATTAAGTTTATTTTAGTCGGTTCACCCAAAGAATCAAGCTCTCTCTAAGGTGACGATCAGCCAGGTTTTTACTTTAACAAACAAAGGAAGGATTAGTATGACAACTAACATGGTCGCTGTTTTGTGCTTTGACGTCATGTTAATGGCTTCATTCATCACTTTTGCTCTATTTTAAGTTAATTGGGCCCATTTAACGGCGTTTGGCAGTCTCAAAGGAATTGTCGTTTGGCGCCTTAGTTTCACCTGCCTACGTGCACATGACAATTTTTGAATGAAACAAATCATAGGGTTATTGAAAAAACGAACAACGAAGCTTAAAGAGGTACAATAGTTAGTTTTATACTGATTGAGGTCCTGACAGGAAAGGACAGAGAACAATTAGAAGTTCTTGACAAGGCTTAAGTGCAAATAAACAAAATACATTCAATGCTTTCTCCCCCGTCATTTCAAGCACAGCAAGGGATTTTATTTAAGAGCAAGAGGCTTTGAAGAGGACCAAACAATTGTTACCCGTAGTCTTCTCCTATAAGGGAGATCTAAGGCGGCGACGTCGACGAACACTTCACCTCAAAATATATAACTTGGCCGTCGAATGTTTTTCCCGCCATCTCGTTGGCGTCGTACAATGTGGGCGAAGTATCCTAGAGTTGAACAAGAGACTGAAAGATTCACATTTGCTTGCTCGCGTTGTCGTCAAAACCTCAAATTTGGTGATTTCACGTCGTCAGTGTTGTGCAGACGGTACCGTACGAATATGTACTAAACTCCGTGCTGCACGTGCAGCACGATTATTTTTCCTCTTTTAACCACTTAATGATATTGCTGTTTCGTGGAGTTCTCGTTGACAATCGCGTCGTAAATCTTAAAGTCCCTACTAAGAGGTCTACGACGCGGATTACGTCGACAAAAACGTCACCGTCTGTTTGTTTGTTTGTTATTTGTTTAAGCAGGTTGAAGTTTTTGGCAGCTATTCAGCTGATGTGGACCTGCTATACCCACCCACCCATATACACACAGAGGACAGCCACGACACTGGGAACTTGATCCCCTACAAATCCTAAGTCTTTGCACTTGCAAAGATTGCACATTTGCACAAATCCTAAGTCTTCGCAATTTTTCCATCTCGTTTTATGTCATACAATGTAGGCGAATTATCCTAAACTAAATTTATACAAGCGGTTTCAGAGTAAAAATAGGGACTGAAAGGATCATTACATTCGATGGTATGCTCACGTTGTCGCAAGGACCCTCCGATTTGGTGATTTTCCGTCGTTGTTGTGAAGAGTACAGCAAAACTATGTGCTAGAATGCATGCTGCACGTGCTGCACAATTATTTTTCTTCTTTTAACCAATGATATTATTGTTTGTGGCGTTGTCGTAGCCGTTCTCGTAGTCGTTTCTTAAGGTGGTGGTCCTTAACTACCAAGCCGTTGCTATGGACTTTTTCAAATAGTCATTTCTCGAGTCCCTTTGTCAAGTGTGTTCTATTGCACATTTCTTTATCTGGTTCGACCCACAGCCATATTCGGTAAATCCCGCGACCATAACATAAAATGAACCAAACCATCAGCGAAATAACTATGTTTTTCCTTTTTTTAAAAACGCAACACAAAATCTGTAGAATGGATTTTAAAAATAAATATTCCTCGAAAAAGGTATGACGCCATAAGGCCCTCCTTTGATACAAAAATTCAGTTCCTTTTTGTCCAAATAGAAATTCCTTGCTGCAGTTTACGATCCAACGAAAAAACGGCCACCTCCTTTCGTTTTCAGAGAGTTTTTAAATGTTTTTCAAAGAAACGCACGGCAGAGGACTGGGACTAGTTGCGCATGTTCCTTCTGATTGAAGTGATGGCAGATTGCTATTGAAAAAGTTACTTGAAAGAAGCATACATGCAACCTTTTTGTAGGACTCTTGACTAAAAAAGCTTCCTTAGCAACCATTGTCTTTCTGTAGTTAAGAGCCATCCCCCCTTCTACTACCTAATGTGTCTTCAATAATAATTATACAAAAAGTATAATAGTCCTAGACCAACCGCCTATGCAAAGAACGGAAAACTCTTTTATGAAAAGTTTTGTGACACGATAAGGATTGCAGCAGGTTTATGGTGAAAGCCTCGGCTTTGCTAGAAATATTTGAATGGAATCATGGGAAACAGCTTTGATAAGGCATCTGGCATTTTGGCAGTACTCTAAATCCTCTGAGTATTATTTAAGACGATGTTAACCTATAAATCCCACTGAGGTCTAAAATAGAAACTTCAAATGTTCTGTTTTAAACAAACCCGTTTTCAGGTATGCTCTGGGCACATGTAGAATAGGTAACTGTATATACACCATCGATACTCTAGACTATAAAGAGGTAAAAAGAGCAAGGCTGACATAACGGTGATGTAATATATTGGAAAAAGCCAACATTTCGAAAGGCACTGCCTTACTTCATCAAGATTTCAGGTTATCCCAGCACTGCAACCTTCAATCTAAACGATTACGATGGAACGCTGGTACCGAAGAGTTGGTCTGTGGCCATGGTGTTTTGCTTTTTGTAACCGGATCCAAGCTATACCCAGAATTCTGTGCAAGATTGAAATAAGGCTGGTACAATGTTACTGTTCCTGAGCGATTTCCGGTCCATCTTTTCACATAGTAGCGAATTCAAGACATTTGTATATACTTAACCAACACAAAAAAATATAATACTTCATACGAAGATGTTCAGTGTTATTACGGTATTACCCGCGATAACTTCTTCATATTCGTTAATTTAGCCAAGAGGGACATTTGATGCTCATATGTTTGAAGTGGCTCTGGGTTGGCCGGTGGTAAGAAAGGGATAAAATGAATATAAAGGTGCACCGAAATTGATGGCTCGACGGTTCGACGGCTCGGCGACTCACCGGATTTCACTGACGAGCCACGGGACCGCTATCAAACCCGCTCCTTCTACTTGACAGCCGAAGGCACCGGGTCTTCATCAAAAGCTTCTGGAGACGTGGCCCTGTGTTCTATAGTGTATCGTAGAATTAGCAAAAATATTTACTCATGTAAGTCCATGGCAAACAAATTGCCAGGTGTGTATTTATTAGAGCTTCTCTGAAGGAAGTTAATAAACAACGTTGTCGACTTAAGATAAGTACAAAAGGAAGCTTAAAAATTTCAACAATGCTTAAGTGATTGCGTATGGTCTTTTCTACGCTAGACTGAACTTTATCCTTTAGGGATTGAGTTTCGCAATAATACAACAAAGAAAGGATAATTTGATTGTCATTTTCACCTGGCGTTGAGAATTATTCCGGGATTTTGCTGCAGTGTCGTGTTTCTCGCTTTCACTGAGTCAAGAGATTTACAGGATTTAGAGTTGCGTACCAACGAAACAGCGATATTTGCGTAGTTAAAAGAGATGAGCGTTAGTTCTTCAAGATATCCACTGATTCGCATAAGCAAAGGCGGCGAGATGAGGCTTAAAAACAAAGTTGGGAACGCGATCCTCAAGGAAAACGCATACGAAGATCGGGCCTTGAACACTACACTCGACACACTGTCAAAACACCAATTTAGGCAGGACAAGTACATGACATACAGGCAGCTAGAATTTGCCACAAAGCAGGTTTCAGCTTCAGAAGAAAGACCTCGTACTTTATTTAGTGCGGAGAGCAGGCATTTTGAAGCCAGCGATCATAGTTTACCCCCAATTGTCACAAGACGAGGTTCTAACGTGGTGGCGTCTGCAGACATGGAGGAAAGACGACGCTCGAGTCAAAATGGAGAGATAGCAGGTCGAAATAAAGCGAAAGGTCGCTGGGAAAAAGCTATAACAATGGTACGGGTAGCAGTACAAAACAGAAATACGGCAGAGTCAAATGGAAGGACTTTGGCGGGACTCAACAAAAAGCCTCTTAAATTGCATGAGGAGCATTCACTGGGTTTAAACACAAATCAACTACCGCCGATTAACGTGAAGGAAAGAGCCCCAAGAGAAGCTTCTTCTTTCAGGAAAAAGCTCCTTCGGAAACAACCGAGTTTACCAGAAATGCTTCGAATTTCTAGAGAAAAGTCGCAAAACTGTCTCCACGATCCGAGGTTTATGAAACTTGAACAGTGTTTGCGCCAGACTTCGCGATCGCGTGACGAAAACCTTTGGAGAAATTCGTCGGCGAATCTCACCGAAAGAATTTCTAGAATTTCTCATACTCGCTGAAATGATCCAAAATGGAAAGAGAATTTTTATTGAAGACATATAAATTAATTATTTACAGAGAAAGGTGTAAACATTACGTGACAATGAAGTTGACCCCATTTTGTTGTGGCACTTGAAGTATAGAGGTGCTTGTGATGTATCAGTTTTATTCAGAAAGTGTACAGTTTAAGAATCTTCTACAAGCTTCTCTAAATCATATTAAAGAAGCATATTTATAGGAAAGCCGCCATGTCGGTATGAGGTCTGCTCACTTAACCCAAGCCGGTCCGCAAACAATAATTTGGCCTTTAAAACAATGACATCCAGTTGTCTTTGCCTTCACACGGAACATAAGCCAAAGATGTGATAAAGTTCAGTTGCGTGAGATTTTTGTCGCTGAATTCATCAGACCGCTTACAACCAATTTTTGCTTTTTGTTCAAGCCTTTGGGCACTCTTATTTGCGTTCCGTTCCAACATTCTTTAAATTATAAGTCATTTGACAAGGAATGAAACCTCTTGAGTCTTGTCATTCTTCGCCAGCTTAGGTCTCTTCATCTCTTGCGCACGTAGAACAGTGCACGAAAATGGTTTGAGCAAACGGTAACTGAAGTCTTGTAAGTATAAGGCAACATGTTTAAAAGATAGAACTTTTTTGATCAGTTTTATGCACAGTTATTAAACTCCCATTCCTCTCTATTGCTTAAGTTTATTGACCCATGAAGTACCTAGCATACTTGAGAGATAATTTTGTATGATTGTCACGTCTTTTCTTTCAAAGAAATGCTGGCCTGCACGAACAATATAAACTACCTATGCACGCTTGTATCAAACTTCTTAACCTCTTGTTTTCAAAAGAATAGCCGAGAATGCTAAGAAAGGCGAGGTCAGTCCATTTCACTTACCAGAGATTTCAAGCAAGCAACCGTGGACAATACTCCTGTTGGTGTACGTTGGATCAAATCCGCGTAACTTTTTAATCGAGGCACTAAATATTTTGAGCAAGAGCCCATACAAGGTAAATTTGATTTAGTATTGTACTATATTTCTGATTTACAGCCGAAGTATAGTATATAACTAAGTCAAATCTACGTTGTATCGGCTCTTGCTCAAAATATTTAGCATTTCTCTTACGGCTGGTTCACACTAGACCGATCAACTCATTACAAGTTGTTGAAGATCAATGTCACAGTAACTAGCGGTCGAGCAACCAACTAGGAATTATTTGCTGAAGTGTCATTCTAAGATCTATCTTTATTTCTATGAAAATTATCTCTGGGTTATAGTAATAGTCAATGGAAATTGCCCTAATAATGGAAATGGGTCCACACAATGATAAAGAAAAACTCTGAGAAGGGAAGAATATTGAACCCACGAAGGTAAAGCACCCATGTTCCACCGACGCGCAACAAGTTTCATTACACCCTCATGGATATCATTGTCAGTTAAAATATAAGGGATTCACAGCGAACGTTTGCGAAAAAGTATACCCCTTGTCATAACCGGGAATTAAATGCTATGAAGGGTGGAAAAGTGAAAAATGATTAATTAAGACAGTACTTTTTCGTGAATTTTCATATCCTTTGATATCCTACGCAAAATGTTAAAGGAAAGGAAAGGAACTTTATTTAAGTGTCTAGTCGTTCTAGCGCTGGAGCACTAATTGCGGACACTGTAAACTGAATTTAACAATTGACACAAATCAAGTCAAGTGTTGAGTTTGCTCAAACCAGTTTTGACACTTCCAACAAACTGTACTAATCTACCCAACTGTTATAACAGAGGAATGTGACGTGTAGGTTGCCATGGCAACAAAAGAGGCCATCTAAAAACACCATATCACGAACGAATGCGGGGAGACCCATATCTTACCTTTTTATTGCTGGAGAGAGTTAGCACACTAAAGATAAAACTCTGTGCAAAGTTTTAAAAAATTCTCTGCAGCGGATTCATACTTCCGTTCAAAACTTGACAATTTTAAGGCGGCTCTGAATTTTCTCGGGCAAAATTTTTTAAACTTTGCACATAGTTTCATCTTAGCCTGCTTATCACTTTTCAGCAATAAAAAATGGGGTCCGGCACCGAGATATAAGCGCTTAAACAAAAAATATAGGGTGTTTTTAGATAGTTCTTTTGTTGCCATGGTAACTTATTACGTCACATTAATATGTGCATCTTGTTAAGCAGTTATCGTTGTTTCATACGGTTCCATAACATTGCTGTTAAAAACACATTCCCTCCAACTTGTTGAAACTGGTTTGAGCCACTTTAAGTTCCGGTTTTCCTTGACAAAGAAAAATTGGTCGTGTAAACGGGAGAAGTGTATAAAATGCAACACGCATTTGCTTGTCATGCAAAATGAAATTGACATTGTAGCGGCACTTGCTCAAAATATTTACTTTTTTAACTAATAATTATGCCGATCAGATGAAGCCATTTGATCCAACGTGATCATGGCATGATTGACCGAGGGTTGCTTGTTCCGTTAAAAACTCGGTTATGTACGGTAATCGCTTGATTTAGAGTGCAATTTGGAACTGCCTAAGACTACCCGCATAAATTAACACAAGAAATACTACCTTGAACAGAATTACATTTGCATTATTATGATTTTTACGAACCAAATTAAAATTTAGTCGTTTCAAAAGATAATGTTCTTAATCGCCCAAAAAAACCGGTTAATGTGTGGATTGTACCAGCACCAGAAACATGAAACCTAAAGCAAATAATTCTGTCAATAAAGGAAACATTCCCTCGTCTCCAAGACGCACCTGGAAGACGAAAACGATTTTTTCCTTGCACCGTCCAGTTTTTCAAATATCTCTTGCACAATCCATAATATGCATCTCTTTCATCGCATATTTCAAAAGTTTCATTACCAATCGATCAAAGTTACCCAGCAACTGGTTAAGGGAATACGAGAACTTATTTACTTGTCAAGTGACCTCTTTGGCAGAGGTCTTTTAAGAGATATTCTACCGTCTCTGAAATTCCATTCCTGTCGCTTCACAAACACGGCCATATGCGGTGGAGCATCTGGGAATAAACTGTCATTCGCAGAGTTAAGTGGCAGAGGTTTGACAGTCCAGCATGGCCTTGGACTGGTGCTGTTGGCTGCCTTTCTTCCGTGACCTAATGAAATTTCCTTGTGTTCACGAAGATCCCTGTTGTAACACGCAGTTTTTGCTCGGATTTGAACAGTCTTTAGTTTCTCTTGGTTTAAATTGAATGGTTGTACGCGATAGCAGTAAGCCATTCTTGTGTGGTTCTTTCGTAAATCGGGTAAAAAGGTTTTTATAAGTTTCTCTCTATTATTTTCGCTCAGTAACGACATATTCATCTCCGAGCGACATGATTTTGTGAGCCTCGGGTCAGAGGAAAGTTTTGACGCATCCTTCCAAGAACTTGTTTTCTGGGACCTCACGGTTCCTGCTCTTGTCCAAGGTATGTTTAACATTCGTGATTGAAGTGGCGGAGTAGCTCCGAAACGGCAATGTTGCATGTAAGTTTATCCTTGACAATGTTGTTTTGTTAAATCTCCATGGTCCAAAACCTCGGCACACAAAGTCAATTGTGTTTGGTCTCTGTTGATCAGTAAACGCTTGTTATTAAACATTAATCCAGACCATAAATTAAGGCCACCATCGCAAGAGAGTAGAAAACGGCGCAGTACACACAACAACTGATGGTTGCACAAATCGGTAAACCCTAGTTTCAATACTTTGTTTTGTATTCGCTCCCAAAGCCTGAAACTTCGGAAAGTTTTAACAAAAGCTAACAAAGAGAGCTTGATGAATGAATAAATAATTAACCAGAAGTGGTTGACATATTGTTTAGCGCGTCTACACTTGTCACGCTTGTCTGAAGCCGAAGTGTTTCTTTCTATCAGTTGCTAAGATACAGACTATATCTTTTGTAAGAACGAGGACAAATCATTCCAAAGACATCTATTTTTCTACAGTTTTGATAAGATATACCTTGTAGTTTGCAGAGCGATTCTGAAGAAACGTAAGATCAGATTTATTCATGAGGGAACTCAGTTTCAATCAGTTTATCTTGCTTTAAATTGTAAATTGAATTTTGAAGGCATCTCGTGTTAGCCAAATATCAAAAATACCATAATACTCTTTTTTTTGTCCCTCCAAAATTTTGCATAAGCATTGTTTCCAGTTTCTCTTGGGACCATTATAAGTCCCAAGAGAAAATAAAAACAATGCTTCTATAAACTTTTTGAGGGACAAACAAAAAGTATTATCGGGTATTTTTTATATTGTCTAATTGTATATAACTCTCTTACCAGGGACGTAGCTTCCTGTAAGCATTGTACGCACTTGCGTGCGTGGAAAAATCGAAGGTAAAAATGAAATAAAATAGAACGGAAGATGACGTTCCCCGGACCTTGGTGGAAATGGTGGACTTTGCCAACCCAGAATTTTAACCTACAGTTTATATAGCTGTCAAGACGCTTCTCAAGTATCCTATTTCCACGTGTACTGAAAAGCGAAGCTTCAGAAGCATGAAGCATGAAGAGGCTCAGAGTATTACATATGTCGGATGCGAGGTTATCCTCGCTATCCAGATGTTAGACATCTTTATAAACATAAAGGAAATGGACTTAAATAAGGTTATTTCTGAGTTTGCTGGAAAAAAAAAGACAAAGAATCGGCTCTTTGCCTGTAAAAGCCAGAGAAAACTGCTTCAACATCTGTTCGATTTTGTTGAAAGATGTCGACTGCTGAGGTATGCGAACGGTTTCAACACGTCATTCAACATTTGATTCAACAAAGCTTCACCTGCATTTGTTACTATGGATACAGACTTGTTACTATGGATACGAACATGGATATGTCATAGAGAGACCGATTAGGGCGCAGGCGCATACCAAACAATGTTGAAAGAGGGGGGCAAACGGGTTCAACTTCATTCAACATTCGCGATGACGAAAGAAATGTTGAATGGTTGCCTGAAGCAAATTTTAAATGCTTTTAGTCTCATTCAACATCGATATTCAACTTCGTTTCAACATTTTTCAACACGCGCCTCGTTGGCTATTTACCATCTCATATCCAACGCGCGCTCATGGAATAATAGGCCATTTCCGAGTTCATGTCTGCCTCCTCTTCAAAGCGAGTCTAAGTGCAAAGTTTTTCTTATGAAAATTAGTTTTCATTCATATGTAAAGTAGAACTAATTACCATCACAAAAACTTTGCACTTAGACTCGCTTTGAAGAGGAGGCGGATATGAACTCGGAAATGGCCTATCGTTAAATAGCCTTGGGGATTAAGTTTTGTTTTCTTGTTCTTGAAGATGTTGGTCTACAGATTGATTGCTTTGTGTACACTTGTAACTGGGGCACAATTACGTCAACGTAGGTGCCCGTACATGGAAAGCGATGTCTGCCAAAAATAACCTGCCATACAGCGGTAAAAAAAATCACTCCTTTGTAAATAAATGATCATGAAAGTCTGAGATACCACTAGCTTGTTGGCTTATAAATAATAAGCGATTTAGGTTCTGCAGTCAATGCCTCCAAAAGGCGACAGAGAATTTTACAACCTAGTTGTCATTTCTTATACAATATTTATTTTATTTTCATTTATTTATCATTTATTTAGTCTTTATATTTCAAAAACAAACATTTATTACTAAAGACTGCAATGCCTTGTAAAGATCTGTGCATTACGTTGGATCAACACAAACAGTGATGAGCATGAACACACCACTGTTAGCACAGATCAAACAACGTTCACCATGCAAGGCATTCTCTTCAAAATGGAACTACGATCGGCCAAATCTAGCATGATCAGCGCTGCTTTCTAGTTTTGCTTATCACTGTCTGTGTTGATCGAACGTAGCGCATAGTTTGTTACACGGCATTGCTGTCCTAAGTGTTAAATGTTTATTAGTCTCATTTCAATTACTAGGTGTAATCATTGATTATGAAGTGCGTTTTTTTGGACAACTTTGGAGGTTTGAATGCACTAGTCGAGGCGAGATGCCATGAAGACGATGCATTTATGTAAAGAACGTCTATAGAAAGCATTCATATGTGAGGCTCGTAGAATGCGGCTAAAAATGGAAAGTTTGGAGTGAAGATAGAGGTAATGACCTCACAAAATCTAAATTGTTGAAAATCTGCCATTTTTTCATTGTCTGAGAGATTGTTATTAGAACATTTCCCTTGCTAAAAATCAGAGTGTTGTTGAAAATTGACTCCATATATACAAGTCATACTCATTTGCGCATATGACGTATTAAAACAAGCTCCGGTATCATTGGTTAGAAGACGAAGTTTAACTGACGCATATTTTGCGGTACTCTGTATGACAATATTAGGGAGATTCAGATCAGACGACGAGAATCGACGACGAGTTTTCCGTACTGAGCATGCGCATAAGGTTTGGAGGCTGATATTTTTCAACTTTCAGCACTCGAAGATAAAATTCATATCCTCAAGTGGCCATGTAATGTTCTGTCTATTATATAGATATTGATGAAATGTCTAGATTTAAAACAGCTTGTTTTTTACTCCTTTTCGAGATGATGAAAAAGTGGTCACCAACCGCAAAAACACGCATCTTGTGTAACATGAAACAAGATATGAAAGTTATGAAAAAAAAATCATGATAATGTAAAATCTTGCAATAAAAATGTTAATGTAGTAGACAAGAATTATACTAAAGCACAAAAGTACCTTAAAATGAAGAGAAAGCTCGGGTTTTATTGGCTAATCGTTTTCGTTACCATGACGACACCTATATTCTCACATGTGAAAGATAAAAACGATATGTTCACTGCGCGTGGTGAAGATATGATTTTTTAGTAACAGGAGAAATCCTGGTATTTCATAAGTTGTAGATCTTTAAAGATCTTTAAGTCCATAGAAAATTACCAAATGCAACATGAGATCTTCTACAGTGAATCGTTTGTCCTCCATCTTTACTTCAAAGGCAGTTTCTGTAAAGTGATAGGATACTTTGCTTTAATTGTACAACTAGAACAAAATGGAGGAATCTTACATTAGCGGGGAGTTACATTTTTAAAGCGAAGTTTTTGTCGACGTTGCTGTTCCCTATTCTGTCTGAGCCCCAACTTCTGCCTCACTTGCATATCAAAGTTCCTGGCCTATAGATAAGGAAACGTTTTCGCGCGTTGCAATTGATTTGAGTTCCCCAAAAGATGCACCTGTGTTTTCGGTGTTTTTTCAAAATCGTTAAAAACATCTAATTTCGAAAAACTATTCTATCCGATACACCAAAACGAAAGTATAACGGAGTCATGGGATTTTGGTTGTTTTTTGCGGCACGTATCCTTTCCCACGACAGCTTCGCTAATGGCATTTTCAAGTTAACGGATTTGTGCTCAACAGGTAAAGCGTTTATGAAACCCCTCATGATCCTATCAAATTCCGTCCATATCCTCCGCTCTTGAGCTGAGTGACTTCGAAATTTCTTCGAGCACCGTCGCCTTTTTGATTCATGTGTTGATGCATGGCTTACAGTGCTTCGCCTCATGAGAGAATCACTATATCTGGAGGCAGATATAAATCTCTGGTTTGATTCCGCTTTCACTGCTTCTGCCAGTCTATTGTCCTCTTCAATTAATTTTCAGAACTTCCTCGTGGCCTAGTGGCCCTGTCATCGTCACTGGATATATCCACATTTTTAGCTACGACCGAACGGCCGCAAATATTACTTTCTTTTATCTTCCATATTAGTCGACGGCGTTCCCTGTACGCTGGGTATCTTTGCCACGTCCCGTTCAACTACGGCTGAGGAGACCCTTGAAGATCTCATCCTAGTCCCGCTAGCTTTTTTAACTTGGTTATTTAACAATTTGCAATCTTTCTCGGCAGACAATTTCTTACACCGATTTACACCAACACGCAGCTGTGTCCGCGCTTTGTTCTTTGCTACTGCTGACAGTCGTGAGGGACTTGAGATGGCAACGCTATGTCGTTTTTCTCCTCTTGATGATGCTCGTGACAAGTTGTAAGTATCAATATTTAGTACGTCCTGTGTTCCCGCCAAATCACGCCTCTCTGCAACCGCAGACGATCGCGAGGGACTAGAAACAGCAACACTGTTTCTTTTTCCCGCCACAGATGACGCTCGTGATGCAGTCGATGTTGGAATGTTCAGTAGGTCCAGCGTTCCCACCAATTCACGCCTTCTCATAACCGATGGCGATCGTGAAGGACTAGAAACGGCAACATTAAGTTCTTTTCCCGCCACAGATGACGCTCGTGACGCGCTCGAGGCCGCAAGATTCGGTAACTCCTTTGTTTCCGCCAAATCACGCTTCCTTGCCAATGGTGACGGACTGTGACGTCGCATCACTGATTCCTCCGTCCAGGTTTCTTGAAAAATTACAGTCTTTTGACAATGATGAAGCCCTTGAGCGACTCACAATGGATAAACGAGGACTTATGTCCGCGTTTGTCACTAACTTATCTTCTGTCGTTGCTTCAAACGACGGCGACGCTCTTACCTTTGCCCGGCTAGGTTTTTCATCCAAATTTCCGAGTTTAAAATCCACCTTTTCATTAAAAAACGTTCCTTGGCAGGTTTTTTCATCCTCAATTGCAATTTTCGTATCTCGATTGAAACTCATTGACGATGTAACCTGGAGTCTCGGTTTCGCTACAATCGTGTGCTCTTGGCTCTCCACGCAGTTGCCGTTTTCCTCCAAGGACGAGGACATTGTCGAAGTGGACCGCAAAAACCCCTGGCTATCCTTGTCTCCAACCTCCCTCCTTCCATTTCTAGTCCGAGCATTTATTAAACCTGTTCCGGTATTCTTTTCACAGACAATTTCCTGACTTCCGCGTCGAGTTTTCTTTCTGCTCTGGTTCAATATGGCGGCTTGGGCACTCTCTATTTCAGCAAGCCGAAGTTTTCTTTCTTGTTCAATTCGATCATTTGTCTGATACAAGTCACATTTTAGAAAAGAATTTCTGTAGCGTGCGAAGTGGGCCTCTCGACGAACTCTTGGAAATTTGCTAAGATGAAGCTGCCTTGCTTCCCGTCGGAGACGCTCGGACATGAAATCATCGCCGATCAAAAAATTGTCGTCTTCTGAATAGACTTGGCGAGAGGTTTGAGATATTGCCATGTTTTTTTTCTCTCTTGCACTGACATTGACTTCTCGCGAAGTTCACCGCGATGGATGGAAAATTAGACGTATCGACTGACGATGTTTTAACTGAAGTGTAGCAGTCATGCAGAAAAGAACGTTTCGCCCGTTTTAGCAACTTACTATGGTAACTCAGTCTGACACACCAAGTTATCGACGCTTTGTGGTCTTTAGCCAATAAATAAATCAAGAGAGGCCGATTACCTCACTTAATATTTTTTAAAACGAAATTTTAACAAACCAATTAGCGTCCGCTTATCTTTGATAGCATCAAGACTAACTGCTGGGCAGCCATTTCAAATTTTTAGGTTCGTTTGCTTAATTGGTGTTTGCTTTTCATAAATAGTTTCATTATAAAAACAATGATGATTATCGCAGAGAAATTTTAGCGATAAAATTAAAAATAATTTACGCATGCAATGAAAGCAAATGTACGCAAGCGAGGTATTAGCCTTTTGCTAAATCCTGGCTCTTTCTAACATACACTCAACCTATCTTTTATTCAAGGAAAGTTTCCTTTTAAATTTGTAAGGTCTTGATAAGATATAGTTTTTGATGGCGGGAGACTTGAAGATATTTGAAAAAAAATGTACTGCATTGAGTGAGAATGAGTGCTTCACTGTAAGAGTCGAACCTACGACCTTCCGATTTCTACTTCGGATGCTCTGCCACTAAGCTATAGGGGATGATCGGGAAAATCCAAGTGCTCCATTGCAAGAGTCGAACCTACGACCTTCCGATTACTACTTCGGATGCTCTGCCACTAAGCTATAGGGGATGATCGGCAAAATCCGAGTGCTCCTTTGCACGAGTCGAACTTACGACCTTCCGATTACTACTTCGGATGCTCTGCCACTAAGCTATAGGGGATGATCGGAAAAATCCGAGTGCTTCTTTGCACGAGTCGAACCTACGACCTTTACTACTTTGCATGCTCTGCCACTAAGCTATAGGAGATGATCGGAAAAATCCAAGTGCCCCATTGCAAGAGTCAAACCTAAAACCTTCCCATTACTACTTCGCATGCTCTGCCACTAATTAAGCTATAAGGGATGATAGGAAAAATCCGAGTTCTCCTTTGCACGAGTCGAAGCTACGACCTTCTCATTACTACCAACTGTAGTTCGGATGCTCTCCCACTAAGTTATCGGAGACTCCAAGAAGAAAGGCAATTATTAAACGGGACCTTCACTAAAACAAAAAAAAAATTAAACCACCGAACATAAGGCTTACAACAAAAATTGCTCGAACCTTTTCCAATGAAAGCGTGTGTATCTGAAACAAATAAATCAATCAATCAATCAATCAATTTCAAAAACGCTTGTTTTGGGTGAGCGTCGCCATCTTGAATAATTGCGACGTGTCGCCGGGTTGCCCTATTGTTTCAAAACAAAAGCTCCTTAGGCGACCGTCACACGTCTCAATTATTCAAGATGGCGGCGCCCGGGAAATTTGAACAGTGAAAATAAGTGATTCTAAAATTCATTTTTTTCGATACACACACACTTTTTGAAAGAAATTGTCGATCAAATTTGATTGCAGAAGTTATTTTGTTCGGTTTAAACTTATTCATTAGTCGGCGGGCAGTTTCCCTTAAATAGATTCCGATGGAAATTAATTGTCCCCTCATACTCAGAATTGTCCAAATGGTGCATTCTTGTAGGAACTCATCAAGGGGAACATCTATCTCCTATATCCTCTTTCCGGGGTAGATTTATTTATAGAATGCCTACCTTGGGAGATAAAGCATTGCCACTGTTATAAAAGCCAATCAAAACAAAGCTATCTCAGCGTCAAGGGAATTAAGAATTTTTTTCGCGGGAAAAACCTGTTCCTCAAAATAACGTTACACTGGAAAGGGTTGACTCAAGGAATTAGTGGAGATAGAGGGTCCCGTTGATGAGCTCCTGATTCTCGCTATTGTATTGAAACTAAGATGGTGAGTGTTTACAGCCTGCACACGAAAATTTATAAACTACACATGATCGGAGTCCATTGGGGATAGGGTCTTTCACACTAAAGAGGCTACCTACTTTGAAGGAGGAAAACGCTAACACAATGTTTGCATTATTACAATAGAAATGTGAAAGTCGACGAATGCGCTTTTGGGCGATGCTAGAAAAATAACCTATGTAGGGTAATTTGAAATAAAAGGTATTGGGCGCTTGATCACCAGTTGATCTTACAGAGTTGCCTGTTACATGCTGAGTGACACTACGGTTAATGATTCTTTCTAAAAGCCTAGATGGATACAGGTTTTTCTTCAGGATGAATGGACTCCGATCATGTGTAGTTTATAAATTTTCGTGAGCAGGCTATGCAGCTTACTAAGGAGCTTAAGTACGCGCGTTTTTGAGTCACGGACGGCAACCGGAAGAGAACATTTCGCGTGCCAGGACAGTGGTGTCTCACCAATTTTTGCACTTATCATCTCTAATGGAGAAAAGATAGTTAGCAATGTAAATGTGGTTGTGTGAAGACAAGTTGAAAGGGAAAACAGGTCACTTCCGGTTGCCGTCGGCGTCTCATGCCACAAAAACGCCCGTGCTTAAGGTCCCTAGTATGTTGGTGAGACCACCCGACATTTCAACGCACGTGTAAGGGAACACTTGAAAACGGACAGGACCTCACAAATTTTCAAGCATCTGGAAAGCTCGTTAGCATGTCTCTCTGCATGCTCCCGTGACAATTTTGACGATTTGCTCTTAAAACCAAAGAGGCGTTGCACATATTTTGGGACAAACCAACACTTAACGCACAGGTCAAACATGTTAATTTAGAACTTTCGGTTTAATTTTGAATTACTATTGTCATAGTCTTAATTATTGCTATTATTATTGTAATTTCTCTAATATTTATATTTCACTGGAATTTATTGTTCATTTCACACTGAAGATGGCAGAGGCAACTGCCGAAACATGTCTGTAAACCTCAGGAGTGTTGTGTTTTTCTTTAAATTAATTTCATCACTGCTTTTATCCAGTCCTCTTGTACCTATATGTTCTATTTTCGTATTTGTACATTTGTCTTAACATTAGTAGGCGATCATCCCAAAACTAAAATATTCTGACAAATGAATACAAATTCGTATCTATCTTTAAGATATGTGATGGTTTAAGAACCATATGTGCGGACCAAACGAAAAACAAAGTGGAACTGGTAGAGGTTGCCCTAACACCTTACGTGCTGAAAAAACCCATTATATCCACAGCTCAGTCCCCCACTTCTAAGATTTCAGGTGATCAATATTTTCCGATGTATTTATTATGCCCTTCACTGGCATCTCGCATCTCTCTCATCACTGGCATCTCGCAGTATAGTCAAGAGAGTATGAAGGTAAGAGAGGTAATCCCTCATATTGGCCCTATTCCCATCGTAATCCTTCTTAAGTCATTTTTAGATCTCCTGCGAGATCCCGTATTCCCACGAGGGTTAACTGATAGCCAATCACATGTCCCCATTTTTACCAATGTAGACAGCTGAGCGAATTCCCACGCAATGATTCGCGTTCTTTCGCGAAAATGGGGACATACGATTGGCTGTCAGTTAACTCTCGTGGGAATACCGGATCTCGCAGGAGATCTAAAAAAAACTTAAGAGGGATTACGATGGGAATAGGGCCAATATGAGGGATTACGTCTCTTACCTTCATACTCTCTTGGTATAGTATATTTGTTTCCGAGGGGAGCGAGGTTGCAAATGATGCTACGAAGGACACAAATAAAGTATATGCCCGACAAAAGTTGACGTGATTATCAATTATTAACACACAAGGACAAATCGTACAAATTCATTTTATAAGAAAAAAAAGTTTAACAGAGATGTAGCATGAAACTATGGTATGGAACGTTGTTGCTACAATACGATCAGCTAAACAAGAGCAAATTTTGAAGGGGGAAAAGAGCGGAAATCTCATCCACAAAAATTCGCGCCAACTCTGGCTTTGAAATGGTATTCTCAGGATCTCATTGGCCGAGCGAAGTTATTTGACATCACCGCAGCCAATCAGAATCAGGGCGGCAAATGCATTTTTAGCCTGTGCATTTCCCGTTTGGTCCGCAGAAAGGTTCGTTTTACAGAGGGCAGTTTGTCATTTGGCTGCGCGTATTGATAATAATTATGCTTTACCCCTATGCTGCGCCATGCATGCTGTCTCAGACGTGCGCAAAGAAGACGAGCTCTAGGGTCGAAAGGAGGTTGAAAGTGGATTGTAGAGTCACATGCGCATTTCATAGAGAATATGAATTTACACAAGGAACAGCCCTAAAGAGTTGTTTTCATTTTGTCCAATTTTTGTTTTATGGGCAGATATCATTCAAACAATTGTACTGCAGTGGCTTTTATTTTTATTACATTTCAGCTTCCACTTCAAAAGCGACATCGTTACCAGGCTGTTCAAAATTAGTTTGATCATTTCCTTTTCTGTTACCACGAATTTCCTCTTGAGTTTTTACCAAAGATAATTGCACTTCTAATAGATTATAAAAGAAAAGCGTTCGGTTTCTGTTCAGAGAGTAACCCTCCAGGTAAAGCGCCTTTATAATGAACTCGGTGTGTCATAAATCATTTGGAAGATCCTAGAAGGCGAAACAAGTTTTCATTTTGTGCTAATGAGGAAATTTTCTCAAAAAGGAATTTTTTTTTTTTCAAAGTCCGCCCGTACTTCGACTTTGTTCATTGTTTTGATGGCTGTTTCTTTCGTCTGAAACTAGAATCTTCCAAGTTAAGAGCAAAGCGAGTTGTTTTGCAATATTTTCGACCTTTCCAGTGTTTCTATCTTCCTATTCTTCTGTTGCTAGAAAGATTCCATTGTACCGAATACATTGTTGAATATGACGGTAATCTGAACCGCCGCCAAAACAACATCTTCCTTTAATTTAATTTCTATTTTTATCATTTGATTTCTTCATGATTGTCTTTAACTGCGCCTTTTATGTTAACGGCTTGCCACGGTGAACCCGGAAAGCCCAAAGTCTGTCTCTGTCAGAGGAGAGCTGAGACAACTGAGCCTAGCTTTTCAGCACCCCAGCTGGTAAAGCCAGAAAGTTCGATGTGACACACCTCAAATTTATTCAGGTTCAGATTGTCGGAGACTTTGATAGAAGTTAAAATGCCGCGTAAAAACTACTACTTGTTCAAATCAGCACATAAACTATCAGTGACCATCAGTCTACATAACTCTATAGTGAAGATGCACCGACATCCCCGGCCTATATGTACTTTTTTCGTAGAATTGATCGTGAATCGAATAGAGGTGTTTGCTTAAGTGTTTAAGCCGAAATGAGTTCTTTTGTGTCGCAAATTAGTTTTCACAAAGAACAGGAAACTCTACAAAGTAAACATCATTTTAAGCTCGTGAGAAAAAATTGCTATGCACCCAATTACGTTGTAATAGCTGCATGAGCAATACCTCTCCAAGCGTTCACACTTCGGACAACACCTATTTATGGAGAACCGATAAAGTAACTTCGTGCAAAGTTTGCATGATTGAAATCTACCCGGTTACCTGTGTTGTAGACCATCTGTGTGACCCAGTTAACCTATGAAGCATTGTTTTCCTGGTAGGACTAATGTTTGATTTTCTCTCGGTTGACGCGATCAGTAACGGTTGAAATAAAATAAACACATTTTACACGAGATAAAACATTTTTGTTTTACAAATCCGTGTATAAAATGCTTCAAAAACGCCGCAAAAAGTATTAAGTCCAGCAAGAAAGCCTTGAAGGGAAGAAACGATGTTGCCGAACTTATTTATTTGAACAACCGGTTATGAAGTTATAAATTAGAATCAAAAGTTGCATTCAGTCCAGCCAACAAAACAGGTTAACACCCTGATGGTCTGATGATCATCGAACCAATCCAGCAATAAAACGCCGGTGCAAACGATTGTAGCAAGCTTTACTGACTGAAGTAAACTAATTAAATATCTTTGGCAGACGTTAACTAACTTGCGAGCTCCTTTCACGTGAAACGTTTCGCGGCAAGCTTCGCGCAACGTAGTATTTAGCGAAGTTGTATGCTTTTTATGCATTCTCGAGATCGACTTCAAAAAAAGTCGAATAAAGAGGGCTGCTGAATCAGTCGGCACATGAAAGAGGATCTTTTTCATCTTTAATTGACCACCCTTCTCACTAAATATACTGAAAGATGGAGCAACGATAACCCAAATGTATTTCAAGAAGTATTGTTTTTTCTTATGCTTTCATTCAAGTTGCCACGTCGCGCCCATTACGTATTCAAGGCAGAACTTTGGTCATCTTACAGATAATGTCTTGACATTTCATGTCACGGCTAGCATATAAACATGACAATCATGATTTTCTAGAGAATTAAAATTTATTTGAATAATTTTTGAGCTCTCGTTTAAAAGGCAGTAGTTGCTAAGATTTTTCATATGTACATATTCTACACCCTCAAAACACCAGGATTTTGTTTCCAAGACACGCGTTTTAATATTCTATTTCTATTCAAAAGTAAATTAATTAAATCAGCGAGAACTTTAAAATGTGATTTAAGAATCCAAAAAAAGACATGACACATTGTAATAAATACATCTCAATACCAATGAAATACACTTAATATCGGAGGACAAAATGTGTCATTGGCTGAGTGGACCTGCAGCTGCAAATAAAACACCATCATCACACCTAAATAGATATGTCTTGAATATATAAGATTCCAAAAATGAAAAATTAAAATATCTACAACTCAAAAATCAATTTTGGCTAAAACCAGGGAAAATACATCTGAAATCAACAAAATGTCAGGAAATTGCCCACATTGGTATTTACATGTTTTAAGTGTTAAATATGAATATCTTTCACACAATAATGGTTTCCTACCGCAAAATAATAACGCCAATACACATGACGCGTATACAAGCGAAGAATGCATAATTTATGCACAGAAACTAATTTTTCCTTAGCTAGAAAGAACGTACTGTATTTTAAATATCTGAGAATCCTGGATGAATGCTTCTCTTTATATTCTCTCCTCTTGGTGAGACATTTCTGTGTTCGTCAACCGGCAAACTTGTTACGTTTTCTCTTAGAATGGAACCACTTCGTTGAGTAAATCGCGCAAGGTTCGATTTGTGATAGGTGTTACTCGTAGTATCCCAGCCTTCGCCGGGTGAAGAGTATCTGTTTCCGCTCTGAACTGAAGCTGGCGCTCGATACATCGAATGCAATTTCGGATACCACTGTTCTTCGTTTGAAGAAATATAATACGCTTCACTTTCACCAAAGGTTACAGTCTTGCGTCGTGAAGGGTCTCTGCGATTTTTATTTTGTCGCCGATTATACCTTCCCCCGTGCGTGTCTTCGTCGTTCTCGAGCGCAGCGCTCTCTAATTTGTCGCTATATTCATGCCGTGATCCAGTAAACGAGTTGCTTTTTATTACAGTTGCTTGTCGAGCGATAGGCTCAACCCGGCGGGCGTAAATAAAGTCCCCCCTTTCAGCTCTCTGTTGGCGATTCGTGTCACATGTATAATTGTCGCAAAATCGCTCAACGTTATTAGCGGTTTTGTAGTATCTGCTTGGATATCTATAGTCTAGTCCACTATCTTGACTGAACGTAGAGTCCTCAGATACTCCAGAGTCCGTAGATGTACTCGATATGGAGTTACGCCAACCGGGAACGTTTTTAAAGTCAAAATTGCCATGATCCCAGCTGTCTGAGACGCCACATCTCTGTTTAAAACTCTCTGAGAGTATTGCTTGTGAAAGTAACGCTCTAACCTGCTCGTTCTGAGCAACATCGACGGCCTTTTTGCCAGAACTGTCTCTAGCATTAACATCAACACAAGTTGAGTTTATGAGCAAGCTTACAATGTCCAAATGACCCCGTTCAGAGGCGAGATGCAGCGCAGAGCGACCGTCACAATCTACAACTTTCAAATCAGCACCACTCTCGAGGAGGAAGTTAGCCATACTCAAATTGCCATTTATACAAGCTTGCTGTAGAGCAGTCACACCATGCTTATTCGGTTGATTCACTCGTATTCCTTGTCCGTATTTCAGTATAAACTTGACTTTCGTTGTGTCGCCCTCTAACACGGCTTGATGAAAGATAGCACTCATCTTGCTGTATGCGCCGGCAGCATTAACTTCTTCCAATGATATGGCAAACAAGTCAACGTTAACCTAAAAATTCTGAAAGATTGGACAGACACATACACACATTGATTAATGACAACCACAATCGAAACCACAAAGCCTAAATTATTCTGCGATCGATGACAACTCAAATTTCCCTTTCAAACAGGACAAAGCCCGAAAATTTTGAACATTCTGCAATTACTCCAGAATAACAATTGATAAACGCGTTAGACGCGTTGGAAAGATGGCACAGTTGTGATAAGCAGAGACATTCACTTACCATAGAAAGACATCGGACGCGCTCTGGATCACAAAAAATTAAAGGCTAAATCTATGAGATTGTTACACCCACCGAAAATTGGTTATTCTTTTACAAAGGCTGTTTTCCACGAATTTTACTGAAGCGTGGCAGCGAAAGCGGTAGGATAGACTCGAATTTCCATTTTTAGTTCAGCTTGTGCGTGATATATCCGAAAACCATCAAACTAGCGTTTTGATTGGTTGAATTAGGTCTCAGGTGCGTGCGTTATCATTCGTTGTTTGGCCAATGTTTATAGCTTCAGTTGTGACAAACAACGGGTGGCAAAGCTTAAAACTCAGAACCTATCTGAAAGGGTCAATTCAAGGTCATTTTGTGTCTTCAAAATTCAGTTGGGCGGAATAGAATTAAGAGACAAAATAGCAATATTTTTCATCAGCGGAGAAGCCTCATTTGAGAAAAATATGTCGAATGATCGCGAAATAAAATATGGAAGTGTCCTACCTCTCCTTATTCTCATTTCTATTATTTGATGTTTAATTTTCTACCCAAAAAGGTTTTGCCATTCTTTTGTTTGAAGGCGTTAATGAACACATTCGCTTGCACGACTGCTGTGATCCGATCAAAGCAGATGTACTATGTTTTACTCGTCCAAATTTGAGAGTGGCATGCTGTGATGCAATTAGTTCTTTTCAAATGGAACAGTAAAAGAACAAAAAATCTTCGCCAGAAAAACGAGCTGTGTGCTCCTGGAGATACAGAGAGAATTGGAACACTCGAAAAGTTGGGGCTTTCTAGAAACGGGACTTGTTTACTATGGTCAATCTACCATATCAACTCAGTTGATGCATGATAGCGGCCCAACGTAACCATTTTTTTTCGATGATTTTTAAGAAAAATAAATTGAGAAAGGAACCTAACTGTGTTTAACTAACTGACAATCAACGCTTTCGATTTTTTTTCTTTTGTTTTTGTATTTTATGCCAAGATTCATTTTGGGGAATAAGATTGTTTACACAAGCTAAAAGGAGAATAACTTATTCGTAAATATTGTTTCAAATTTGGCAATCATAAAAGTTTATTCAAGTTGATACGGACCGGAAATGACGTTAGGATATCAGCGCGTGAAGAGGTACTTGACTGGCGGAAGTGATTGACCAGTACATGTTCAGTATTACCGCATTTCACATAACTATTGAAGCTTTGGGAAAGAAGATATGACTTTTAAAAAACGGGCTTTAGTATACGTTGAGAGAAGTTAAGGTTTTAATACCCCGTGGTAAGGACGTTAAAGCTTTCCTTCGAAGAAGCCTTATATTTACGTTTGTCTGTGCACGGAAATATCACATCATGAATGAAGTGTGTGTGAAATGCTTGGAATATATGCTGATCACGTCATCGCTGACCGCGCTGAAGTTTGACAGAGTTCCCTTCAAAAATGAGCGACTGTTTTTGACCTACATACATAAAAATAGCAGCTGCGAATTTCGCTGGTAAAGGTGACATAAACGATACCATAGAAAATAACCAACTTTCGTCCATTTGGTGAGGAATGCGTCAAATCTTCAAGCCTTCGGTGCAACAAAGATGAAGATTGGGATGCCGGCTTTCTTAGAAAAAATGCCGACCTTTCGTCAATGCGCTCAAGCCCACTGTTAATTATACCTCCTATTTTGGCTCTGTGAAGAATACAATGAATTTTCTTGGCTAACACATAGTTCAGTCGCCCGGTGTGGCTTTGTCCGGACCACAGTAGTATGATTTTTGTTGTCAGTGCAGTGCTTCAAAGAAAACAAATTGTTTTAGCGAAATTCGTTTTTTTCTCTCCACTTGTAAAACACGTAACACAGCTGACAATCTGGAGAGCTTTGTTAGCTTTGTTTTGTGCAGTTTGGAGCAGGTGACCGTGTGGAACTGAGGTCATTAGTTGAAGGCTGAGACATCCCATGAAAGGGCGGCAACAATATGTATCATCAATAGCGATCACATGTATCTTGTTGTTGTGAACAGTGGACTTTCGAACGAGTCAATTAAGTAAAGCTATTGTAGGTATCTCTCTGGTATTGACAGTAACAGGTGCTCCATTTTTAACGTAATTCCGTAGTTAACAAAGATAAATTGATTCAAGCTGATAGAGGCTCGATATTAGCTGCATTGCAAAGTTTAAGTATTCATGCCTTGAATTCTCTGGCGATGAATCATTGCTATATATTTCAAGTGATTCGGTTCATTGAGGAGCTGCTAACTGAGAAAGGCGAGAAATGACAAAAAGAAATTTCGAAAGTTTGGTGGAGAAGCCATAAATCTGTCATCCAATGAATATAATCGAGAGAGGTTGCGAGAATCTCGCACCTTCTTTGAAGCCTTTCAAAAATGTAATCATCGGTCTTCTTTAAAATGGCCATTGATCATCAGGTCAATCGGTAAACTGTAACCACAAACTTGGAAGGAGGAGGTCCTTGGACAGAGGGCAAAATTGCAAAGGAAAAATCGGGCCTACGTAGAAAGGGTACGGGAGACAGCAGAAAGGAAGCGAAGCTCCGGGCCCTGTGGAATCTTCATAACTGAGATGGCCGAAGAGTGCCGCCGTACAATTGGAAATTAAATAGTACTCCTTACTCTGGCCTCAATAAATAAGAAAGAGAAGATTAGACTAGGATTTTAATGACAGCCTAATAACAATTGCGCTCAACGCAAAGAGAAAACTGCGACCAATTCAGATCTGCGTTAAACTTCCTAGGCTAGTTACACTAACAATGACAAACTCCTAGCTTTTATACAAGTTTGTAACCTCAATTCTTTGATACCTTTTGAAGGAAATATTGAAAATGAACTCACTTTGCCACTCGGTGTGTCACCAATTTCTAGACACTGCCTGCATATCAAATTCCACTCTGCTGTGTCAGTAGTTGATCCCAAAACAAAGGACTTGAACTTCGATGAACGATAATTTTGTTTCTGTTTGAAACAGCACATCTACAGTGCAATCTTACTCAAAAGTATATGCCAAGGGTCAAATATAGGACTTTTCTATATTAACAGTTGATAGCTGTCCGATATGTTAATTAAAAGATTAATTGGTTCATCACTCAAACGATGATAAATTTAAATATGAAATGCTAAGCCTGAACACTGTTGTCGAGAGTGAAAAGTGGTAAGAATGTCACCAGTACGTCAACTCCGAATTAGAAGTCTTATCGATGGACATGATAAATTAGTCTGTCTCATAAATTGCCGGCTTTCGTGAGAGTTTGACATTTTCGCATATAATTAATGTGGAACTTGGCGTAAATGTGCAACATTTTGCACACGCAATTGAACGAATGCGAAAAATGCGAAAAAAGAAGCTATTACTCATTACTTTCAAAAACTATGTAGATACATAAGATACATAATTAAATTGCAACAAATTTTCACCAAAGCAGAGAGAACCTGCGGCAAAACTGATAGTTGAATATTCGTAATCGATTATTCCACTCATTAAAAAGTTTTCACAATTTAAATTACCGTGAGAATTCGAACCGGTGATATCGTAGACTGCTCGCAGTCCCTTCTGAGTCAGCCGAACCTACGTAGCCTGGGACTACGCTCTGCAGTTGAAGATCATGGCGCGAAAACTGAGGAACGTGGCGAAAAAACAATCGGCAAGTGAAGTGAGCCGAGCAAGGGACTGGGGGAGGGAACGGGTTTCTTTTCTGCCACGTTCCTTATATTATTATTATTATTATTATTATTATTATTATTATTATTATTATTATTATTATTATTATTATTATTATTATTATTATTATTATTATTATTATTATTACTCTTTTTTTGGGACGACATCCCCACCGATCTAAATGATCTTTGCGTCTTACATTTTCCAAAAATTTATTTATTGTCTGATCAGCATGGATGTCCAATATAAAGAATGTACGCTGTAAAGGACCGCCATGTTAGGCTTATTGATTATTATTATTATAATTATTATTATTATTATTATTATTATTATTATTATTATTATTATTATTATTATTATTATTATTAGAGCCTTTAGAGCCGATTATTAGAGACTTTAGAGCCTTTTATTATTAGAGCCTTTAGAGCGTGCGATAAGCGAAGTCCTCATGCCAGCTATTACAAACCACGCAATAGCTGAAACCGAGCGCGAACTCCTTGCGCTTCCTGTGCGCTTCAGGGAGGGCTTGGGCTAATAGATCCAGCCAGAGCCTCACCCAAAGAATATGACGCTTCAGTCAGGGTCACAGATCCCCTAGTAAGGCAAATTGTGGAGCAAGTGCATCAGACCCCGGATGCGTCAGAAGTAAAAACACTGCAAATAAGCGCGCGTAAGGAGAAGGATGAGTGCATGCATGAGAGGCTAGAACGGGTGAAGTCCTCTCTGCCGACAAGAACCAAGCGAGCTGTAGAGCTAGCCACGGAGAAGGGAGCATCGAACTGGCAGACAGTAATTCCCATTATCATTATTATTATCATTATCATTATCATTATCATTATCATTATCATTATCATTATTATTATTATTATTATTATTATTATTATTATTATTATTATTATTATTATTATTATTACAAGAGTGAATTAGAGTGTTGATCTATCACTTTGAGGTCTTGCCCCAGAACAGTCACAAATTGATTTATTTTTAGATACACTTTGCCGCGTGAAACAAAGGGCCGCCAATTTAAACCAATCAGAAGAAACCATGTCACGCGTGACTGCTTCTGCGATGTTTTCTCAGGGACTGACAGCTGATTTTCGTGGGAACAGGATATTATTAATTAAATTATTGGGCAACTTCGCCCTGCGTGCGCGCCCACGAGCAATACCGTGAGCCATTATTACATCATGGCTTCCTATGAGTTTGGAGTTCCGCGTGACGTCCCTACGGGTAGCCGGAGTGATGCACCCCCCCCCCAGATGACCTGCTGCTTTCTAATACAACTGGTATTCTGCAAAAAAAGACGTCACTAGTCAGCTACGTTATTCCTTAGTCTCCGCTATTAAGAAAGAAAAATTAACTGTTCCATGGCCACTTACAACAGCTGCCTCGTCACGGATGTGTTGGGTCTTTGAATTGCAAACATTCTGAGCTACAATCAAAATTCTCCAAGCTAATGAAAGGGAAAACTGTCTGATTATCAAGATGAATTCAAAGTTATTCAGGGCGGATCCAGGATTTTTGTTAGGAGAGGGGGGGCCACCCCTGCACCCTTCCCCTAGATCCGTCCCTGGATATTACTTAAGGTATACTCGAAAAAAGATTCAAGTTATTGTAATTTTCCTTTAGCTGGCTTTTCAAACATCAGA